>NW_024465686.1:0-103267 GCF_017591425.1 Ochotona curzoniae | reverse complement strand
CATTACTTTGTGCGGAATACTCAATAAGCTGCCTTTCAGCGCATTGTGTTTTTCATCCCTATAGCTAACATGTACTTAGTGTTGTAAATGGTGCCAGAACCTTGGTTTTCAAAGGTAGCTGAAAACTGCGTTGGTGCTGATGTTCTCGCTGAACGTGGAGTTGTCTGCATTTCAAAGGAGCAGCTAGATCATTACTTTGTGCGGAATACTCAATAAGCTGCATTTCAACGCATTGTGTTTCTTCCCTATAGCTAACATGTACTTAGTGTTGTAAATGGTGCCAGAATCTTGGATTTCAAAGGTAGCTGAAAACTGCGTTGGTGCTGATGTTCTCGCTGAACGTGGAGTTGTCTGCATTTCAAAGGAGCAGCTAGATCATTACTTTGTGCGGAATACTCAATAAGCTGCATCTCAGCGCATTGTGTTTTATAGACACTGTTTGTGAAATGTTGGATTTCATTCGAACCGGGTTTTCCATTGTGAACTGTTTCATATTCTGAGTTTCTTCCCTATAGCTAACATGTACTTCGTGTTGTAAATGGTGCAAGAACCTTGGTTTTCAAAGGTAGCTGAAAACAGCGTTTACGCTGATGTTCTCGCTGAACGTGGAGTTGTCTGCATTTCAAAGGAGCAGCTAGATCATCACTTTGTGTGGAATACTCCATAAGCTGCATTTCAGCGCATTGTGTTTCTTACCTATACCTAACATGTACTTAGTGCTGTAACTGGTGCCAGAACCTTGGTTTTCAAAGGTAGCTGAAAACTGCGTTGGCTTTGATGTTCTCGCTGAACGTGGAGTTGTCTGCATTTCAAAGGAGGCAGCTAGATCATTACTTTGTGTGGAATACACAATAAGATGCTTTTCAGCGCATTGTGTTTTTTTTTTCCCTATAGCTAACATGTACTTAGTGTTGTAAATGGTGCCAGAACCTTAGATTTCAAAGCTAGCTGAAATCTGCGTTGTCGCTGATGTTCTCACTGAACGTAGAGTTGTATACATTTCAAAGGAGCAGCTAGATCATTACTTTGTGCGGAATACTCAATAAGCTGCATTTCAGCGCATTGTGTTTGTTCCCTATACCTAACAAGTGCTTAGTGTTGTAAATGGTGCAAGAACCTTGGTTTTCAAAGGTAGCTGAAAACTGCATTGGCGCTGATGTTCTCGCTGAATGTGGAGTTGTATGCATTTCAAAGGAGCAGCTAGATCATTACTTTGTGCGGAATACTCAATAAGCTGCATTTCAGCGCATTGTGTTTTATAGACGCTGTGTGAGAAATGTTGGATTTCGTTCGAAGCGGGTTTTCAATTGTGAATGCAGTATCACATTCTGAGTTTCTTCCCTATAGCTAACATGTACTTCGTGTTGTAAATGGTGCCAGAACCTTGGTTTTCAAAGGTAGCTGAAAACTACGTTGGCGCTGATGTTCTCGTTGAACGTGGAGTTGTCTGCATTTCAAAGGAGCAGCTAGATCATTACTTTGTGCGGAATACTCAATAAGCTGCATTTCAGCGCCTTGTGTTTTATAGACGCTATGTGAGAAATGTGGATTTCGTTCGAAGCGGGTTTTCAATTGTAATGCAGTATCACATTCTGAGTTTCTTCCATATCAAATGTACTTAGTGTTGTAAATCGTGCCAGAACCTTGGTTTCAAATGTAGCTGAAAACTACGTTGGTTCTGATGTTCTCGCTGAACGTGGTGTTCTCTGCATTTCAAAGGAGAGCTAGATCATTACTTTGAGTGGAATACTACAATAAGCTGCATTTCAGCGCATTGCGTTTTCTTCCTATAGCTAACATGTACTTAGTGTTGTAAATGGTGCCAGAACACTGGTTTTCAAAGCTAGCTGAAAACTGCGTTGGTGCTGATTTTCTCGCTGAATGTGGAGTTGTCTGCATTTCAAAGGAGCAGCTAGATCATTACTTTGTGTGGAATACTCAATAAGCTGCATTTCAGCGCGTTGTGTTTCTTCACTATAGCTAACATGTACTTCGTGTTGTAAATGGTGCCAGAACCTTGGTTTTCAAAGGTAGCTGAAAACTGCGTGGGCGCTGATGTTCTCGCTGAACGTGGTGTTGTCTGCATTTCAAAGGAGCAGGTAGATCATTACTTTGTGCGGAATACTCAATAAGCTGCATTTCAGCGCATTGTGTTTTATAGAAACTGTTTTTGAAATGTTTGATTTCATTCGAACCAGGTTTTCCATTGTGAACTGTTTCACATTCTGAGTTTCTTCCCTATAGCTAACATGTACTTAGTGTTGTAAATGGTGCAAGAACCTTGGTTTTCGAAGGTAGCTGAAAACTGCATTGGCATGATGTTCTCGCTGAATGTGGAGTTTTCTGCATTTCAAAGGAGCAGCTAGATCATTACTTTGTGTGGAATACTCCATAAGCTGCATTTCAGTGCATTGTGTTTCTTCCCTATACCTAACATGTACTTAGTGTTGCAAATGTTGCCAGAACCCTGGATTTCAAAGGTAGCTGAAAACAGCATTGGCGCTGATGTTTTCGCTGAATTGGGAGTTGTCTGCATTTCAAAGGAGCAGCTAGATCATTACTTTGTGTGGAATACACAATAAGATGCTTTTCAGCGCATTGTGTTTTTTTTTCCCTATAGCTAACATGTACTTAGTTTTGTAAATGGTGCCAGAACCTTACATTTCAAAGATAGCTGAAATCTGCGTTGTCTCTGATGTTCTCACTGAACGTAGAGTTGTATACATTTCAAAGGAGCAGCTAGATCATTACTTTGTGCGGAATACTCAATAAGCTGCATTTCAGCGCATTGTGTTTTATAGACGCTGTGTGAGAGATGAGGGATTTCGTTCGAAGCGGGTTTTCAATTGTGAAGCAGTATCACATTTTGAGTTTCTTCCCTATAGCTAACATGTACTTAGTGTTGTAAAATGAGCCAGAACCTTGGTTTCCAAATGTAGCTGAAAACTACGTTGGCTCTGATGTTCTCGCAGAATGTGGAGTTGTCTGCATTTCAAAGGAGCAGCTAGATCATTTCTTTGTGTGAATACTTAATAAGCTGCATTTCAGCGCATTGTGTTTTATAGAAACAGTTTTTGAAATGTTTGATTTCATTCGAACCAGGTTTTCCATTGTGAACTGTTTCACATTGTGAGTCTCTTCCCTATAGCTAACATGTACTTCGTGTTGTAAATGGTGCCAGAACCTTGGTTTTCAAAGCTAGCTGAAAACTGCATTGGCGCTGATGTTCTCGCTGAACGTGGAGTTATCTGCATTTCAAAGGAGCAGCTAGAACATTACTTTGTGTGGAATACTCAATAAGCTGCATTTCAACGCATTGTGTTTCTTCCCTATAGCTAACAAGTACTTGGTGTTGTAAATGGTGCCAGAACCTTGGTTTTCAAAGGTAGCTGAAAACTTCATTGGCGCTGATGTTCTCGCTGAACGTGGAGTTGAATGCATTTCAAAGGAGCAGCTAGATCATTACTTTGTGCGGAATACTCAATAAGCTGCTTTTCAGCGCATTGAGTTTTATAGACACTGTGTGAGAAATGTGGCATTTCGTTCAAACCGGTTTTTCCATTGTGAACTGCTTCTCATTCTGAGTTTCTTCCCTGTAGCTAACATGTACTTCCTGTTGTAAATCCTGCCAGAACCTTGGTTTTCAAAGCTAGCTGAAAATTGCGTTGGTGCTGATTTTCTCGCTGAATGTGGAGTTGTCTGCATTTCAAAGGAGCAGCTAGATCATTACTTTCTGTGGAATACTCAATAAGCTGCATTTCAGCGCATTGTGTTTTTATTCCCTATACCTAACATGTACTTCGTGTTGTAAATTGTGACAGAACCTTGGTTTTCAAAGGTAGCTGAAAACTGCGTTGGCGCTGATGTTCTCGCTGAACGTGGAGTTGAATGCATTTCAAAGGAGCAGCTAGATCATTACTTTGTGTGGAATACTCAATAAGCTGCATTTCAGCGCATTGTGTTTTATAGGCACTGTGTGAGAAATGTTTGATTTCGTTCGAAGCGTGTTTTCCATTGTGAACTGTTTCACATTCTGTGTTTCTTCCCTATAGCTAACATGTACTTCGTGTTGTAAATGTTGCCAGAACCCTGGATTTCAAAGGTAGCTGAAAACTGCATTGGCGCTGATGTTCTCGCTGAACGTGGAGTTGTCTGCATTTCAAAGGAGCAGCTAGATCATTTCTTTGTGTGGAATACTCAAGAAGCTGCATTTCAACGCATTGTGTTTTATAGACACTGTGTGAGAAATGTGGGATTTCATTCGAACCGGGTTTCCCATTGTGAACTATTTCACATTCTGAGTTTCTTCCCTATAGCTAACATGTACTTCGTGTTGTAAATGGTGCCAGAACCTTGGTTTTCAAAGCTAGCTGCAAACTGCGTTGGTGCTGATGTTCTCGCTGAACGTGGAGTTGTCTGCATTTCAAAGGAGCAGCTAGATCATTACTTTGTGCGGAATACTCAATAAGCTGCATTTCAACGCATTGTGTCTCTTCCCTATAGCTAACATGTACTTAGTGTTGTAAATCGTGCCAGAACCTTGGTTTTCAAAGGTAGCTGAAAACTGCGTTGGTGCTGATGTTCTCGCTGAACGTGGAGTTGTCTGCAATTCAAAGGAGCAGCTAGATCATTACTTTGTGCGGAATACTCAATAAGCTGCCTCTCAGCGCATTGTGTTTTACAGACATTGTGTGAGAAATGTGGGATTTCGTTCGAACCGGGTTTTCCATTGTGAAGCAGTGTCACATTCTGAGTTTATTCCCTATACCTAACATGTACTTCGTGTTGTAAATGGTGCCAGAACCTTGGTTTTCAAAGTTAGCTGAAAACTGCGTTGGCTCTGATGTTCTTGCTGAACGTGGAGTTGAATGCATTTCAAAAGAGCAGCTAGATCATTACTTTGTGCGGAATACTCAATAAGCTGCATTTCAGCGCATTGTGTTTTTATTCCCTATACGTAACATGTACTTAGTGTTGTAAATGGTGCCAGAACCTTGGTTTTCAAAGCTAGCAAAAAACTGCGTTGGTGCTGAATTTCTCGCTGAATGTGGAGTTGTCTGCATTTCAAAGAGGCAGCTAGATCATTACTTTGTGCGGAATACACAATAAGCTGCATTTCAGCGCATTGTGTTTTATAGACGCTTGTGAGAAATGAGGGATTTCGTTCGAAGCGGGTTTTCAATTGTGATGCAGTATCACATTCTGAGTTTCTTCCCTATAACTAACATGTACTTAGTGTTGTAAATGGTGCCAGAACCTTGGCTTCCAAATGTAGCTGAAAACTACCTTGGCTCTGATGTTCTCGCAGAATGTGGAGCTCTCTGCACTTCAAAGGAGCAGCTAGATCATTTCTTTGTGTGGAATACTCAATAAGCTGCCTCTCAGCGCCTTGTGTTTTATAGACACTGTTTGAGAAATGTTTGATTTCGTTCGAACCGGGTTTTCCATTGCGAACTGTTTCACATTGTGAGTTTCTTCCCTATAGCTAACATGTACTTCGTGTTGTAAATGGTGCCAGAACCTTGGTTTTCAAAGCTAGCTGAAAACTGCATTGGCTCTGATGTTCTCGCTGAACGTGGTGTTGTCTGCATTTCAAAGGAGCAGCTTGAACATTACTTTGTGTGGAATACTCAATAAGCTGCATTTCAACGCATTGTGTTTCTGCCCTATAGCTAACAAGTACTTGGTGTTGTAAATCGTGCAAGAACCTTGGTTTTCAAAGGTAGCTGAACACTGCTTTGGCACTGATGTTCTCCCTGAATTGGGAGTTGTCTGCATTTCAAAGGAGAAGCTAGATCATTCCTTTGTGTGGAATACACAATAAGCTGCATTTCTGCGCATTGTGTTTTATAGACACTGTTTGAGAAATGTTTGATTTCTTTCGAACCGGGTTTTCCATTGTGAACTGTTTCACATTCTGAGTTTCTTCCCTATAGCTAACATGTACTTCGTGTTGTAAATGGTGCCAGAACCTTGGTTTTCAAAGGTAGCTGAAAACTGCATTGGTGCTGATGTTCTCGCTGAACGTGGAGTTGTCTGCATTTGAAAGGAGCAGCTAGATCATTACTTTGTGTGGAATACTCAATAAGCTGCATTTCATCGCATTGTGTTTTATTCCCTATTCCTAACATGTACTTAGTGTAGTAAATGGTGCCAGAACCTTATTTTTCAAAGGTAGCTGAAAACTGCGTTGGCGCTGATGTTCTCGCTGAACGTGGAGTTGAATGCATTTCAAAGGAGCAGGTAGATCATTACTTTGTGCGGAATACTCAATAAGCTGCCTTTCAGCGCATTGTGTTTTTCATCCCTATAGCTAACATGTACTTAGTTTTGTAAATGGTGCCAGAACCCTGGATTTCAAAGATAGCTGAAAACTGTTTTGTGCTGATGTTCTCGCTGAATTGGGAGTTGTCTGCATTTGAAAGGAGCAGCTAGATCATTACTTTGTGTGGAATACTCAATAAGCTGCATTTCAGCGCATTGTGTTTTATAGGCACTGTGTGAGAAATGTTTGATTTCGTTCGAAGCGTGTTTTCCATTGTGAACTGTTTCACATTGTGAGTTTCTTCCCTATAGCTAACATGTACTTAGTGTTGTAAATGGTGCCAGAACCTTGGTTTTCAAAGGAAGCTGAAAACTGCGTGGGCGCTGATGTTCTCGCTGAACGTGGTGTTGTCTGCATTTCAAAGGAGCAGGTAGATCATTACTTTGTGCGGAATACTCAATAAGCTGCATTTCAACGCATTGTGTTTCTTCCCTATAGCTAACATGTACTTAGTGTTGTAAATGGTGCCAGAATCCTGGATTTCAAAGGTAGCTGAAAACTGCATTGGTGCTGATTTTCTCGTTGAACGTGGAGTTGAATACATTTCAAGGAGCAGGTAGATCATTACTTTGTGCGGAATACTCAATAAGCTGCATTTCAGCGCATTGTGTTTTATAGAAACTGTTTTTGAAATGTTTGATTTCATTCGAACCAGGTTTTCCATTGTGAACTGTTTCACATTCTGAGTTTCTTCCCTATAGGTAACATGTACTTAGTGTTGTAAATGGTGCAAGAACCTTGGTTTTCGAAGGTAGCTGAAAACTGCATTGGCATGATGTTCTCGCTGAATGTGGAGTTTTCTGCATTTCAAAGGAGCAGCTAGATCATTACTTTGTGTGGAATAGTCCATAAGCTGCATTTCAGCGCATTGTGTTTGTTCCCTATACCTAACATGTACTTCGTGTTGTAAATGTTGCCAGAACCCTGGATTTCAAAGGTAGCTGAAAACAGCATTGGCGCTGATGTTTTCGCTGAATTGGGAGTTGTCTGCATTTCAAAGGAGCAGCTAGATCATTACTTTGTGTGGAATACACAATAAGATGCTTTTCAGCGCATTGTGTTTTTTTTTCCCTATAGCTAACATGTACTTAGTTTTGTAAATGGTGACAGAACCTTAGATTTCAAAGCTAGCTGAAATCTGCGTTGTCTCTGATGTTCTCACTGAACGTAGAGTTGTATACATTTCAAAGGAGCAGCTAGATCATTACTTTGTGCGGAATACTCCATAAGCTGCATTTCAGTGCATTGTGTTTGTTCCCTATACCTAACAAGTGCTTGGTGCTGTAAATCGTGCAAGAACCTTGGTTTTCAAAGGTAGCTGAAAACTTCATTGGCGCTGATGTTCTCACTGAATTTGGAGTTGAATGCATTTCAAAGGAGCAGCTAGATCATTACTTTGTGCGGAATACTCAATAAGCTGCATTTAAGCGCATTGTGTTTTATAGACGCTGTGTGAGAAATGTGGGATTTCGTTCGAAGCGGGTTTTCAATTGTAATGCAGTATCACATTCTGAGTTTCTTCCCTATATCTAACATGTACTTAGTGTTGTAAATCGTGCCAGAACCTTGGTTTCCAAATGTAGCTGAAAACTACGTTGGCTCTGATGTTCTCGTTGAACGTGGAGTTGTCTGCATTTCAAAGGAGCAGCTAGATCATTACTTTGTGCGGAATACTCAATAAGCTGCATTTAAGCGCCTTGTGTTTTATAGACGCTGTGTGAGAAATGTGGGATTTCGTTCGAAGCGGGTTTTCAATTGTAATGCAGTATCACATTCTGAGTTTCTTCCCTATATCTAACATGTACTTAGTGTTGTAAATCGTGCCAGAACCTTGGTTTCCAAATGTAGCTGAAAACTACGTTGGTTCTGATGTTCTCGTTGAACGTGGAGTTCTCTGCATTTCAAAGGAGAAGATAGATCATTACTTTGAGTGGAATATACAATAAGCTGCATTTCAGTGCATTGCGTTTTTCTTCCCTATAGCTAACATGTACTTAGTGTTGTAAATGGTGCCAGAACATTGGTTTTCAAAGCTAGCTGAAAACTGCGTTGGTGCTAATTTTCTCGCTGAATGTGGAGTTGTCTGCATTTGAAAGGAGCAGCTAGATCATTACTTTGTGCGGAATACTCAATAAACTGCATTTCAGCGCGTTGTGTTTGTTCACTATAGCTAAAATTTACTTCGTGTTTTAAATGTTGCCAGAACCCTGGATTTCAAAGGTAGCTGAAAACTGCTTTGGCACTGATGTTCTCGCTGAATTGGGAGTTGTCTGCATTTCAAAGTAGCAGCTAGATTATTCCTTTGTGTGGAATACACAATAAGATGCATTTCTGCGCATTGTGTTTTATAGACACTGTTTGAGAAATATTTGATTTCTTTCGAACCGGGTTTTCCATTGTGAACTGTTTCACATTCTGAGTTTCTTCCCTATAGCTAACATGTACTTCGTGTTGTAAATGGTGCCAGAACCTTGGTTTTCAAAGGTAGCTGAAAACTGCATTGGTGCTGATGTTCTCGCTGAACGTGGAGTTGTCTGCATTTGAAAGGAGCAGCTAGATCATTACTTTGTGTGGAATACTCAATAAGCTGCATTTCAGCGCATTGTGTTTTTATTCCCTATTCCTAACATGTACTTAGTGTAGTAAATGGTGCCAGAACCTTATTTTTCAAAGGTAGCTGAAAACTGCGTTGGCGCTGATGTTCTCGCTGAACGTGGAGTTGAATGCATTTCAAAGGAGCAGGTAGATCATTACTTTGTGCGGAATACTCAATAAGCTGCATTTCAGCGCATTGTGTTTCTTCCCTATAGCTAACAAGTACTTGGTGTTGTAAATGGTGCCAGAACCTTGGTTTTCAAAGGTAGCTGAAAACTTCATTGGCGCTGATGTTCTCGCTGAATGTGGAGTTGAATGCATTTCAAAGGAGCAGCTAGATCATGACTTTGTGCGGAATACTCAATAAGCTGCATTTCAGCGCATTGTGTTTTATAGAAGCTGTGTGAGAAATGTGGGATTTCGTCGAAGCGGGTTTTCAATTGTGATGCAGTATCACATTCTGAGTTTATTCCCTATAGCTAACATGTACTTAGTGTTGTAAATCGTGCCAGAACCTTGGTTTCCAAATGTAGCTGAAAACTACGTTGGCTCTGATGTTCTCACTGAACGTGGAGTTGTCTGCATTTCAAAGGAGCAGCTACATCATTACTTTGTGCGGAATACTCAATAAGCTGCATTTCAGCGCATTGTGTTTTTATTCCCTATACGTAACATGTACTTAGTGTTGTAAATGGTGCCAGAACCTTGGTTTTCAAAGGTAGCTGAAAACTGCGTTGGTGCTGATGTTCTCCTTGAACGTGGAATTATCTGCAATTCAAAGGAGCAGCTAGATCATTATTTTGTGCGGAATACCAATAAGCTGCATTTCAGCGCTTTGTGTTTTATAGACGCTGTGTGAGAAATGTGGGAATTCGTTTGAACCGGGTTCCATTGTGAAGCAGTGTCACATTCTGAGTTTCTTCCCTATAGCTAACATGTACTTCGTGTTGTAAATAGTGCCAGAACCTGGATTTCAAAGGTAGCTGAAAACTGCGTTGGCGCTGATGTTCTCACTGAACGTGGAGTTGAATGCATTTCAAAGGAGCAGCTAGATCATTACTTTGTGCGGAATACTCAATAAGCTGCATTTCAGCGCATTGAGTTTTATAGACACTGTGTGAGAAATGTGGGATTTCGTTCAAACCGCTTTTTCCATTGTGAACTGCTTCTCATTCTGAGTTTCTTCCCTGTAGCTAACATGTACTTCCTGTTGTAAATCCTGCCAGAACCTTGGTTTTCAAAGCTAGCTGAAAACTGCGTTGGTGCTGATTTTCTCGCTGAATGTGGAGTTGTCTGCATTTCAAAGGAGCAGCTAGATCATTACTTTCTGTGGAATACTCAATAAGCTGCATTTCAGCGCATTGTGTTTTTATTCCCTATACCTAACATGTACTTCGTGTTGTAAATTGTGACAGAACCTTGGTTTTCAAAGGTAGCTGAAAACTGCGTTGGCGCTGATGTTCTCGCTGAACGTGGAGTTGAATGCATTTCAAAGGAGCAGCTAGATCATTACTTTGTGTGGAATACTCAATAAGCTGCATTTCAGCGCATTGTGTTTTATAGGCACTGTGTGAGAAATGTTTGATTTCGTTCGAAGCGTGTTTTCCATTGTGAACTGTTTCACATTCTGTTTTTCTTCCCTATAGCTAACATGTACTTAGGGTTGTAAATGCTGCCAGAACCTTGGTTTTCGAAGGAAGCTGAAAACTGCGTGGGCGCTGATGTTCTCGCTGAACGTGGTGTTGTCTGCATTTCAAAGGAGCAGGTAGATCATATCTTTGTGCGGAATACTCAATAAGCTGCATTTCAAAGCATTGTGTTTTATAGACACTGTGTGAGAAATGTTTGCTTTCGTTCGAACCGGGTTTTCCATTGTGAACTGTTTCACATTCTGAGTTTCTTCCCTATAGCTAACATGTACTTCCTGTTGTAAATCGTGCCAGAACCTTAGTTTTCGAAGGTAGCTCAAAACGGCGTTGGCATGATGTTCTCGCTGAATTGGGAGTTGTCTGCATTTCAAAGGAGCAGGTAGATCATTACTTTGTGCGGAATACACAATAAGCTGAATTTCAGCGCATTGTGTTTTTCTTCCCTATAGCTAACATGTACTTCGTGTTGTAAAAGGTGCCAGAACCTTGGTTTTCAAAGGTAGCTGAAAACTGCGTTGGCGCTGATGTTCTCGCTGAACGTGGAGTTGTCTGCATTACAAAGGAGTAGCTAGATCATTACTTTGTGCGGAATAATCAATAAACTCCATTTCAGCGCATTGTGTTTCTTCCCTATAGCTAACAAGTACTTCGTGTTGTAAATGTTGCCAGAACCCTGGATTTCAAAGGTAGCTGAAAACTGCATTGGCGCTGATGTTCTCGCTGAACGTGGAGTTGTCTGCATTTCAAAGGAGCAGCTAGATCATTTCTTTGTGTGGAATACTCAAGAAGCTGCATTTCAGCGCATTGTGTTTTATAGACACTGTGTGAGAAATGTGGGATTTCATTCGAACCGGGTTTCCCATTGTGAACTATTTCACATTCTGAGTTTCTTCCCTATAGCTAACATGTACTTCGTGTTGTAAATGGTGCCAGAACCTTGGTTTTCAAAGCTAGCTGCAAACTGCGTTGGTGCTGATGTTCTCGCTGAACGTGGAGTTGAATGCATTTCAAAAGAGCAGCTAGATCATTACTTTGTGCGGAATACTCAATAAGCTGCATTTCAGCGCATTGTGTTTTTATTCCCTATACGTAACATGTACTTAGTGTTGTAAATTGTGCCAGAACCTTGGTTTTCAAAGCTAGCTGAAAACTGCGTTGGCGCTGATGTTCTTGCTGAACGTGGAGTTGAATGCATTTCAAAAGAGCAGCTAGATCATTACTTTGTGCGGAATACTCAATAAGCTGCCTTTCAGCGCATTGTGTTTTTCATCCCTATAGCTAACATGTACTTAGTTTTGTAAATGGTGCCAGAATCCTGGATTTCAAAGGTAGCTGAAAACTGTTTTGTGCTGATGTTCTCGCTGAATTGGGAGTTGTCTGCATTTGAAAGGAGCAGCTAGATCATTACTTTGTGTGGAATACTCAATAAGCTGCATTTCAGCGCATTGAGGTTTTATTCCCTATATCTAACATGTACTTAGTGTTATAAATGGTGCCAGAATCCTGGATTTCAAAGGTAGCTGAAAACTGCATTGGTGCTGATTTTCTCGTTGAACGTGGAGTTGAATACATTTCAAGGAGCAGGTAGATCATTACTTTGTGCGGAATACTCAATAAGCTGCATTTCAGCGCATTGTGTTTTATAGAAACTGTTTTTGAAATGTTTGATTTCATTCGAACCAGGTTTTCCATTGTGAACTGTTTCACATTCTGAGTTTCTTCCCTATAGGTAACATGTACTTAGTGTTGTAAATGGTGCAAGATCCTTGGTTTTCGAAGGTAGCTGAAAACTGCATTGGCATGATGTTCTCGCTGAATGTGGAGTTTTCTGCATTTCAAAGGAGCAGCTAGATCATTACTTTGTGTGGAATACTCCATAAGCTGCATTTCAGCGCATTGTGTTTGTTCCCTATACCTAACATGTACTTCGTGTTGTAAATGTTGCCAGAACCCTGGATTTCAAAGGTAGCTGAAAACAGCTTTGGCGCTGATGTTTTCGCTGAATTGGGAGTTGTCTGCATTTCAAAGGAGCAGCTAGATCATTACTTTGTGTGGAATACACAATAAGATGCTTTTCAGCGCATTGTGTTTTTTTTTCCCTATAGCTAACATGTACTTAGTTTTGTAAATGGTGACAGAACCTTAGATTTCAAAGCTAGCTGAAATCTGCGTTGTCTCTGATGTTCTCACTGAACGTAGAGTTGTATACATTTCAAAGGAGCAGCTAGATCATTACTTTGTGCGGAATACTCCATAAGCTGCATTTCAGTGCATTGTGTTTGTTCCCTATACCTAACAAGTGCTTGGTGCTGTAAATCGTGCAAGAACCTTGGTTTTCAAAGGTAGCTGAAAACTTCATTGGCGCTGATGTTCTCACTGAATTTGGAGTTGAATGCATTTCAAAGGAGCAGCTAGATCATTACTTTGTGCGGAATACTCAATAAGCTGCATTTAAGCGCATTGTGTTTTATAGACGCTGTGTGAGAAATGTGGGATTTCGTTCGAAGCGGGTTTTCAATTGTAATGCAGTATCACATTCTGAGTTTCTTCCCTATATCTAACATGTACTTAGTGTTGTAAATCGTGCCAGAACCTTGGTTTCCAAATGTAGCTGAAAACTACGTTGGCTCTGATGTTCTCGTTGAACGTGGAGTTGTCTGCATTTCAAAGGAGCAGCTAGATCATTACTTTGTGCGGAATACTCAATAAGCTGCATTTAAGCGCCTTGTGTTTTATAGACGCTGTGTGAGAAATGTGGGATTTCGTTCGAAGCGGGTTTTCAATTGTAATGCAGTATCACATTCTGAGTTTCTTCCCTATATCTAACATGTACTTAGTGTTGTAAATCGTGCCAGAACCTTGGTTTCCAAATGTAGCTGAAAACTACGTTGGTTCTGATGTTCTCGCTGAACGTGGAGTTCTCTGCATTTCAAAGGAGAAGATAGATCATTACTTTGAGTGGAATATACAATAAGCTGCATTTCAGTGCATTGCGTTTTTCGTCCCTATAGCTAACATGTACTTAGTGTTGTAAATGGTGCCAGAACATTGGTTTTCAAAGCTAGCTGAAAACTGCGTTGGTGCTAATTTTCTCGCTGAATGTGGAGTTGTCTGCATTTGAAAGGAGCAGCTAGATCATTACTTTGTGCGGAATACTCAATAAACTGCATTTCAGCGCGTTGTGTTTGTTCACTATAGCTAAAATTTACTTCGTGTTTTAAATGTTGCCAGAACCCTGGATTTCAAAGGTAGCTGAAAACTGCTTTGGCACTGATGTTCTCGCTGAATTGGGAGTTGTCTGCATTTCAAAGTAGCAGCTAGATTATTCCTTTGTGTGGAATACACAATAAGATGCATTTCTGCGCATTGTGTTTTATAGACACTGTTTGAGAAATGTTTGATTTCTTTCGAACCGGGTTTTCCATTGTGAACTGTTTCACATTCTGAGTTTCTTCCCTATAGCTAACATGTACTTCGTGTTGTAAATGGTGCCAGAACCTTGGTTTTCAAAGGTAGCTGAAAACTGCATTGGTGCTGATGTTCTCGCTGAACGTGGAGTTGTCTGCATTTGAAAGGAGCAGCTAGATCATTACTTTGTGTGGAATACTCAATAAGCTGCATTTCAGCGCATTGTGTTTTTATTCCCTATTCCTAACATGTACTTAGTGTAGTAAATGGTGCCAGAAACTTATTTTTCAAAGGTAGCTGAAAACTGCGTTGGCGCTGATGTTCTCGCTGAACGTGGAGTTGAATGCATTTCAAAGGAGCAGGTAGATCATTACTTTGTGCGGAATACTCAATAAGCTGCATTTCAGCGCATTGTGTTTCTTCCCTATAGCTAACAAGTACTTGGTGTTGTAAATGGTGCCAGAATCCTGGTTTTCAAAGGTAGCTGAAAACTTCATTGGCGCTGATGTTCTCGCTGAATGTGGAGTTGAATGCATTTCAAAGGAGCAGCTAGATCATGACTTTGTGCGGAATACTCAATAAGCTGCATTTCAGCGCATTGTGTTTTATAGAAGCTGTGTGAGAAATGTGGGATTTCGTCGAAGCGGGTTTTCAATTGTGATGCAGTATCACATTCTGAGTTTCTTCCCTATAGCTAACATGTACTTAGTGTTGTATATCGTGCCAGAACCTTGGTTTCCAAATGTAGCTGAAAACTACGTTGGCTCTGATGTTCTCGCTGAACGTGGAGTTGTCTGCATTTCAAAGGAGCAGCTACATCATTACTTTGTGCGGAATACTCAATAAGCTGCATTTCAGCGCATTGAGTTTTATAGACACTGTGTGAGGAATGTGGGATTTCGTTCAAACCGCTTTTTCCATTGTGAACTGCTTCTCATTCTGAGTTTCTTCCCTGTAGCTAACATGTACTTCCTGTTGTAAATCCTGCCAGAACCTTGGTTTTCAAAGCTAGCTGAAAACTGCGTTGGTGCTGATTTTCTCGCTGAATGTGGAGTTGTCTGCATTTCAAAGGAGCAGCTAGATCATTACTTTCTGTGGAATACTCAATAAGCTGCATTTCAGCGCATTGTGTTTTTATTCCCTATACCTAACATGTACTTCGTGTTGTAAATTGTGACAGAACCTTGGTTTTCAAAGGTAGCTGAAAACTGCGTTGGCGCTGATGTTCTCGCTGAACGTGGAGTTGAATGCATTTCAAAGGAGCAGCTAGATCATTACTTTGTGTGGAATACTCAATAAGCTGCATTTCAGCGCATTGTGTTTTATAGGCACTGTGTGAGAAATGTTTGATTTCGTTCGAAGCGTGTTTTCCATTGTGAACTGTTTCACATTCTGTGTTTCTTCCCTATAGCTAACATGTACTTAGGGTTGTAAATGGTGCCAGAACCTTGGTTTTCGAAGGAAGCTGAAAACTGCGTGGGCGCTGATGTTCTCGCTGAACGTGGTGTTGTCTGCATTTCAAAGGAGCAGGTAGATCATATCTTTGTGCGGAATACTCAATAAGCTGCATTTCAAAGCATTGTGTTTTATAGACACTGTGTGAGAAATGTTTGCTTTCGTTCGAACCGGGTTTTCCATTGTGAACTGTTTCACATTCTGAGTTTCTTCCCTATAGCTAACATGTACTTCCTGTTGTAAATCGTGCCAGAACCTTAGTTTTCGAAGGTAGCTCAAAACGGCGTTGGCATGATGTTCTCGCTGAATTGGGAGTTGTCTGCATTTCAAAGGAGCAGGTAGATCATTACTTTGTGCGGAATACACAATAAGCTGAATTTCAGCGCATTGTGTTTTTCTTCCCTATAGCTAACATGTACTTCGTGTTGTAAAAGGTGCCAGAACCTTGGTTTTCAAAGGTAGCTGAAAACTGCGTTGGCGCTGATGTTCTCGCTGAACGTGGAGTTGTCTGCATTACAAAGGAGTAGCTAGATCATTACTTTGTGCGGAATAATCAATAAACTCCATTTCAGCGCATTGTGTTTCTTCCCTATAGCTAACAAGTACTTCGTGTTGTAAATGTTGCCAGAACCCTGGATTTCAAAGGTAGCTGAAAACTGCATTGGCGCTGATGTTCTCGCTGAACGTGGAGTTGTCTGCATTTCAAAGGAGCAGCTAGATCATTTCTTTGTGTGGAATACTCAAGAAGCTGCATTTCAGCGCATTGTGTTTTATAGACACTGTGTGAGAAATGTGGGATTTCATTCGAACCGGGTTTCCCATTGTGAACTATTTCACATTCTGAGTTTCTTCCCTATAGCTAACATGTACTTCGTGTTGTAAATGGTGCCAGAACCTTGGTTTTCAAAGCTAGCTGCAAACTGCGTTGGTGCTGATGTTCTCGCTGAACGTGGAGTTGAATGCATTTCAAAAGAGCAGCTAGATCATTACTTTGTGCGGAATACTCAATAAGCTGCATTTCAGCGCATTGTGTTTTATAGACGCTGTGTGAGAAATGTGGGATTTCGTTCGAAGCGGGTTTTCAATTGTAATGCAGTATCACATTCTGAGTTTCTTCCCTATATCTAACATGTACTTAGTGTTGTAAATCGTGCCAGAACCTTGGTTTCCAAATGTAGCTGAAAACTACGTTGGCTCTGATGTTCTCGCTGAACGTGGAGCTGTCTGCATTTCAAAGGAGAATTAGATCATTACTTTGAGTGGAATATACAATAAGCTGCATTTCAGTGCATTGCGTTTTTCGTCCCTATAGCTAACATGTACTTAGTGTTGTAAATGGTGCCAGAACATTGGTTTTCAAAGCTAGCTGAAAACTGCGTTGGTGCTAATTTTCTCGCTGAATGTGGAGTTGTCTGCATTTGAAAGGAGCAGCTAGATCATTACTTTGTGTGGAATACTCAATAAGCTGCATTTCAGCGCATTGAGGTTTTATTCCCTATATCTAACATGTACTTAGTGTTATAAATGGTGCCAGAATCCTGGATTTCAAAGGTAGCTGAAAACTGCATTGGTGCTGATTTTCTCGTTGAACGTGGAGTTGAATACATTTCAAGGAGCAGGTAGATCATTACTTTGTGCGGAATACTCAATAAGCTGCATTTCAGCGCATTGTGTTTTATAGAAACTGTTTTTGAAATGTTTGATTTCATTCGAACCAGGTTTTCCATTGTGAACTGTTTCACATTCTGAGTTTCTTCCCTATAGGTAACATGTACTTAGTGTTGTAAATGGTGCAAGATCCTTGGTTTTCGAAGGTAGCTGAAAACTGCATTGGCATGATGTTCTCGCTGAATGTGGAGTTTTCTGCATTTCAAAGGAGCAGCTAGATCATTACTTTGTGTGGAATACTCCATAAGCTGCATTTCAGCGCATTGTGTTTGTTCCCTATACCTAACATGTACTTCGTGTTGTAAATGTTGCCAGAACCCTGGATTTCAAAGGTAGCTGAAAACAGCTTTGGCGCTGATGTTTGCGCTGAATTGGGAGTTGTCTGCATTTCAAAGGAGCAGCTAGATCATTACTTTGTGTGGAATACACAATAAGATGCTTTTCAGCGCATTGTGTTTTTTTTTCCCTATAGCTAACATGTACTTAGTTTTGTAAATGGTGACAGAACCTTAGATTTCAAAGCTAGCTGAAATCTGCGTTGTCTCTGATGTTCTCACTGAACGTAGAGTTGTATACATTTCAAAGGAGCAGCTAGATCATTACTTTGTGCGGAATACTCCATAAGCTGCATTTCAGTGCATTGTGTTTGTTCCCTATACCTAACAAGTGCTTGGTGCTGTAAATCGTGCAAGAACCTTGGTTTTCAAAGGTAGCTGAAAACTTCATTGGCGCTGATGTTCTCACTGAATTTGGAGTTGAATGCATTTCAAAGGAGCAGCTAGATCATTACTTTGTGCGGAATACTCAATAAGCTGCATTTAAGCGCATTGTGTTTTATAGACGCTGTGTGAGAAATGTGGGATTTCGTTCGAAGCGGGTTTTCAATTGTAATGCAGTATCACATTCTGAGTTTCTTCCCTATATCTAACATGTACTTAGTGTTGTAAATCGTGCCAGAACCTTGGTTTCCAAATGTAGCTGAAAACTACGTTGGCTCTGATGTTCTCGTTGAACGTGGAGTTGTCTGCATTTCAAAGGAGCAGCTAGATCATTACTTTGTGCGGAATACTCAATAAGCTGCATTTAAGCGCCTTGTGTTTTATAGACGCTGTGTGAGAAATGTGGGATTTCGTTCGAAGCGGGTTTTCAATTGTAATGCAGTATCACATTCTGAGTTTCTTCCCTATATCTAACATGTACTTAGTGTTGTAAATCGTGCCAGAACCTTGGTTTCCAAATGTAGCTGAAAACTACGTTGGTTCTGATGTTCTCGCTGAACGTGGAGTTCTCTGCATTTCAAAGGAGAAGATAGATCATTACTTTGAGTGGAATATACAATAAGCTGCATTTCAGTGCATTGCGTTTTTCGTCCCTATAGCTAACATGTACTTAGTGTTGTAAATGGTGCCAGAACATTGGTTTTCAAAGCTAGCTGAAAACTGCGTTGGTGCTAATTTTCTCGCTGAATGTGGAGTTGTCTGCATTTGAAAGGAGCAGCTAGATCATTACTTTGTGCGGAATACTCAATAAACTGCATTTCAGCGCGTTGTGTTTGTTCACTATAGCTAAAATTTACTTCGTGTTTTAAATGTTGCCAGAACCCTGGATTTCAAAGGTAGCTGAAAACTGCTTTGGCACTGATGTTCTCGCTGAATTGGGAGTTGTCTGCATTTCAAAGTAGCAGCTAGATTATTCCTTTGTGTGGAATACACAATAAGATGCATTTCTGCGCATTGTGTTTTATAGACACTGTTTGAGAAATGTTTGATTTCTTTCGAACCGGGTTTTCCATTGTGAACTGTTTCACATTCTGAGTTTCTTCCCTATAGCTAACATGTACTTCGTGTTGTAAATGGTGCCAGAACCTTGGTTTTCAAAGGTAGCTGAAAACTGCATTGGTGCTGATGTTCTCGCTGAACGTGGAGTTGTCTGCATTTGAAAGGAGCAGCTAGATCATTACTTTGTGTGGAATACTCAATAAGCTGCATTTCAGCGCATTGTGTTTTTATTCCCTATTCCTAACATGTACTTAGTGTAGTAAATGGTGCCAGAAACTTATTTTTCAAAGGTAGCTGAAAACTGCGTTGGCGCTGATGTTCTCGCTGAACGTGGAGTTGAATGCATTTCAAAGGAGCAGGTAGATCATTACTTTGTGCGGAATACTCAATAAGCTGCATTTCAGCGCATTGTGTTTCTTCCCTATAGCTAACAAGTACTTGGTGTTGTAAATGGTGCCAGAATCCTGGTTTTCAAAGGTAGCTGAAAACTTCATTGGCGCTGATGTTCTCGCTGAATGTGGAGTTGAATGCATTTCAAAGGAGCAGCTAGATCATGACTTTGTGCGGAATACTCAATAAGCTGCATTTCAGCGCATTGTGTTTTATAGAAGCTGTGTGAGAAATGTGGGATTTCGTCGAAGCGGGTTTTCAATTGTGATGCAGTATCACATTCTGAGTTTCTTCCCTATAGCTAACATGTACTTAGTGTTGTATATCGTGCCAGAACCTTGGTTTCCAAATGTAGCTGAAAACTACGTTGGCTCTGATGTTCTCGCTGAACGTGGAGTTGTCTGCATTTCAAAGGAGCAGCTACATCATTACTTTGTGCGGAATACTCAATAAGCTGCATTTCAGCGCATTGAGTTTTATAGACACTGTGTGAGGAATGTGGGATTTCGTTCAAACCGCTTTTTCCATTGTGAACTGCTTCTCATTCTGAGTTTCTTCCCTGTAGCTAACATGTACTTCCTGTTGTAAATCCTGCCAGAACCTTGGTTTTCAAAGCTAGCTGAAAACTGCGTTGGTGCTGATTTTCTCGCTGAATGTGGAGTTGTCTGCATTTCAAAGGAGCAGCTAGATCATTACTTTCTGTGGAATACTCAATAAGCTGCATTTCAGCGCATTGTGTTTTTATTCCCTATACCTAACATGTACTTCGTGTTGTAAATTGTGACAGAACCTTGGTTTTCAAAGGTAGCTGAAAACTGCGTTGGCGCTGATGTTCTCGCTGAACGTGGAGTTGAATGCATTTCAAAGGAGCAGCTAGATCATTACTTTGTGTGGAATACTCAATAAGCTGCATTTCAGCGCATTGTGTTTTATAGGCACTGTGTGAGAAATGTTTGATTTCGTTCGAAGCGTGTTTTCCATTGTGAACTGTTTCACATTCTGTGTTTCTTCCCTATAGCTAACATGTACTTAGGGTTGTAAATGGTGCCAGAACCTTGGTTTTCGAAGGAAGCTGAAAACTGCGTGGGCGCTGATGTTCTCGCTGAACGTGGTGTTGTCTGCATTTCAAAGGAGCAGGTAGATCATATCTTTGTGCGGAATACTCAATAAGCTGCATTTCAAAGCATTGTGTTTTATAGACACTGTGTGAGAAATGTTTGCTTTCGTTCGAACCGGGTTTTCCATTGTGAACTGTTTCACATTCTGAGTTTCTTCCCTATAGCTAACATGTACTTCCTGTTGTAAATCGTGCCAGAACCTTAGTTTTCGAAGGTAGCTCAAAACGGCGTTGGCATGATGTTCTCGCTGAATTGGGAGTTGTCTGCATTTCAAAGGAGCAGGTAGATCATTACTTTGTGCGGAATACACAATAAGCTGAATTTCAGCGCATTGTGTTTTTCTTCCCTATAGCTAACATGTACTTCGTGTTGTAAAAGGTGCCAGAACCTTGGTTTTCAAAGGTAGCTGAAAACTGCGTTGGCGCTGATGTTCTCGCTGAACGTGGAGTTGTCTGCATTACAAAGGAGTAGCTAGATCATTACTTTGTGCGGAATAATCAATAAACTCCATTTCAGCGCATTGTGTTTCTTCCCTATAGCTAACAAGTACTTCGTGTTGTAAATGTTGCCAGAACCCTGGATTTCAAAGGTAGCTGAAAACTGCATTGGCGCTGATGTTCTCGCTGAACGTGGAGTTGTCTGCATTTCAAAGGAGCAGCTAGATCATTTCTTTGTGTGGAATACTCAAGAAGCTGCATTTCAGCGCATTGTGTTTTATAGACACTGTGTGAGAAATGTGGGATTTCATTCGAACCGGGTTTCCCATTGTGAACTATTTCACATTCTGAGTTTCTTCCCTATAGCTAACATGTACTTCGTGTTGTAAATGGTGCCAGAACCTTGGTTTTCAAAGCTAGCTGCAAACTGCGTTGGTGCTGATGTTCTCGCTGAACGTGGAGTTGAATGCATTTCAAAAGAGCAGCTAGATCATTACTTTGTGCGGAATACTCAATAAGCTGCATTTCAGCGCATTGTGTTTTATAGACGCTGTGTGAGAAATGTGGGATTTCGTTCGAAGCGGGTTTTCAATTGTAATGCAGTATCACATTCTGAGTTTCTTCCCTATATCTAACATGTACTTAGTGTTGTAAATCGTGCCAGAACCTTGGTTTCCAAATGTAGCTGAAAACTACGTTGGCTCTGATGTTCTCGCTGAACGTGGAGCTGTCTGCATTTCAAAGGAGAATTAGATCATTACTTTGAGTGGAATATACAATAAGCTGCATTTCAGTGCATTGCGTTTTTCGTCCCTATAGCTAACATGTACTTAGTGTTGTAAATGGTGCCAGAACATTGGTTTTCAAAGCTAGCTGAAAACTGCGTTGGTGCTAATTTTCTCGCTGAATGTGGAGTTGTCTGCATTTGAAAGGAGCAGCTAGATCATTACTTTGTGTGGAATACTCAATAAGCTGCATTTCAGCGCATTGAGGTTTTATTCCCTATATCTAACATGTACTTAGTGTTATAAATGGTGCCAGAATCCTGGATTTCAAAGGTAGCTGAAAACTGCATTGGTGCTGATTTTCTCGTTGAACGTGGAGTTGAATACATTTCAAGGAGCAGGTAGATCATTACTTTGTGCGGAATACTCAATAAGCTGCATTTCAGCGCATTGTGTTTTATAGAAACTGTTTTTGAAATGTTTGATTTCATTCGAACCAGGTTTTCCATTGTGAACTGTTTCACATTCTGAGTTTCTTCCCTATAGCTAACATGTACTTAGTGTTGTAAATGGTGCAAGAACCTTGGTTTTCGAAGGTAGCTGAAAACTGCATTGGCATGATGTTCTCGCTGCATGTGGAGTTTTCTGCATTTCAAAGGAGCAGCTAGATCATTACTTTGTGTGGAATACTCCATAAGCTGCATTTCAGCGCATTGTGTTTGTTCCCTATACCTAACATGTACTTCGTGTTGTAAATGTTACCAGAACCCTGGATTTCAAAGGTAGCTGAAAACAGCATTGGCGCTGATGTTTTCGCTGAATTGGGAGTTGTCTGCATTTCAAAGGAGCAGCTAGATCATTACTTTGTGTGGAATACACAATAAGATGCTTTTCAGCGCATTGTGTTTTTTTTTCCCTATAGCTAACATGTACTTAGTTTTGTAAATGGTGACAGAACCTTAGATTTCAAAGCTAGCTGAAATCTGCGTTGTCTCTGATGTTCTCACTGAACGTAGAGTTGTATACATTTCAAAGGAGCAGCTAGATCATTACTTTGTGCGGAATACTCCATAAGCTGCATTTCAGTGCATTGTGTTTGTTCCCTATACCTAACAAGTGCTTGGTGCTGTAAATCGTGCAAGAACCTTGGTTTTCAAAGGTAGCTGAAAACTTCATTGGCGCTGATGTTCTCACTGAATTTGGAGTTGAATGCATTTCAAAGGAGCAGCTAGATCATTACTTTGTGCGGAATACTCAATAAGCTGCATTTCAGCGCATTGTGTTTTATAGACGCTGTGTGAGAAATGTGGGATTTCGTTCGAAGCGGGTTTTCAATTGTAATGCAGTATCACATTCTGAGTTTCTTCCCTATATCTAACATGTACTTAGTGTTGTAAATCGTGCCAGAACCTTGGTTTCCAAATGTAGCTGAAAACTACGTTGGCTCTGATGTTCTCGTTGAACGTGGAGTTGTCTGCATTTCAAAGGAGCAGCTAGATCATTACTTTGAGTGGAATACTCAATAAGCTGCATTTAAGCGCCTTGTGTTTTATAGACGCTGTGTGAGAAATGTGGGATTTCGTTCGAAGCGGGTTTTCAATTGTAATGCAGTATCACATTCTGAGTTTCTTCCCTATATCTAACATGTACTTAGTGTTGTAAATCGTGCCAGAACCTTGGTTTCCAAATGTAGCTGAAAACTACGTTGGCTCTGATGTTCTCGCTGAACGTGGAGCTGTCTGCATTTCAAAGGAGAATTAGATCATTACTTTGAGTGGAATATACAATAAGCTGCATTTCAGTGCATTGCGTTTTTCGTCCCTATAGCTAACATGTACTTAGTGTTGTAAATGGTGCCAGAACATTGGTTTTCAAAGCTAGCTGAAAACTGCGTTGGTGCTAATTTTCTCGCTGAATGTGGAGTTGTCTGCATTTGAAAGGAGCAGCTAGATCATTACTTTGTGCGGAATACTCAATAAGCTGCATTTCAGCGCGTTGTGTTTGTTCACTATAGCTAAAATTTACTTCGTGTTTTAAATGTTGCCAGAACCCTGGATTTCAAAGGTAGCTGAAAACTGCTTTGGCACTGATGTTCTCGCTGAATTGGGAGTTGTCTGCATTTCAAAGTAGCAGCTAGATCATTCCTTTGTGTGGAATACACAATAAGATGCATTTCTGCGCATTGTGTTTTATAGACACTGTTTGAGAAATGTTTGATTTCTTTCGAACCGTGTTTTCCATTGTGAACTGTTTCACATTCTGAGTTTCTTCCCTATAGCTAACATGTACTTCGTGTTGTAAATGGTGCCAGAACCTTGGTTTTCAAAGGTAGCTGAAAACTGCATTGGTGCTGATGTTCTCGCTGAACGTGGAGTTGTCTGCATTTGAAAGGAGCAGCTAGATCATTACTTTGTGTGGAATACTCAATAAGCTGCATTTCAGCGCATTGTGTTTTTATTCCCTATTCCTAACATGTACTTAGTGTAGTAAATGGTGCCAGAACCTTATTTTTCAAAGGTAGCTGAAAACTGCGTTGGCGCTGATGTTCTCGCTGAACGTGGAGTTGAATGCATTTCAAAGGAGCAGGTAGATCATTACTTTGTGCGGAATACTCAATAAGCTGCATTTCAGCGCATTGTGTTTCTTCCCTATAGCTAACAAGTACTTGGTGTTGTAAATGGTGCCAGAACCTTGGTTTTCAAAGGTAGCTGAAAACTTCATTGGCGCTGATGTTCTCGCTGAATGTGGAGTTGAATGCATTTCAAAGGAGCAGCTAGATCATGACTTTGTGCGGAATACTCAATAAGCTGCATTTCAGCGCATTGTGTTTTATAGAAGCTGTGTGAGAAATGTGGGATTTCGTCGAAGCGGGTTTTCAATTGTGATGCAGTATCACATTCTGAGTTTCTTCCCTATAGCTAACATGTACTTAGTGTTGTAAATCGTGCCAGAACCTTGGTTTCCAAATGTAGCTGAAAACTACGTTGGCTCTGATGTTCTCGCTGAACGTGGAGTTGTCTGCATTTCAAAGGAGCAGCTACATCATTACTTTGTGCGGAATACTCAATAAGCTGCATTTCAGCGCATTGTGTTTTTATTCCCTATACGTAACATGTACTTAGTGTTGTAAATGGTGCCAGAACCTTGGTTTTCAAAGGTAGCTGAAAACTGCGTTGGTGCTGATGTTCTCCTTGAACGTGGAATTATCTGCAATTCAAAGGAGCAGCTAGATCATTATTTTGTGCGGAATACCAATAAGCTGCATTTCAGCGCATTGTGTTTTATAGACGCTGTGTGAGAAATGTGGGAATTCGTTTGAACCGGGTTCCATTGTGAAGCAGTGTCACATTCTGAGTTTCTTCCCTATAGCTAACATGTACTTCGTGTTGTAAATAGTGCCAGAACCTGGATTTCAAAGGTAGCTGAAAACTGCGTTGGCGCTGATGTTCTCACTGAACGTGGAGTTGAATGCATTTCAAAGGAGCAGCTAGATCATTACTTTGTGCGGAATACTCAATAAGCTGCACTTCAGCGCATTGAGTTTTATAGACACTGTGTGAGGAATGTGGGATTTCGTTCAAACCGCTTTTTCCATTGTGAACTGCTTCTCATTCTGAGTTTCTTCCCTGTAGCTAACATGTACTTCCTGTTGTAAATCCTGCCAGAACCTTGGTTTTCAAAGCTAGCTGAAAATTGCGTTGGTGCTGATTTTCTCGCTGAATGTGGAGTTGTCTGCATTTCAAAGGAGCAGCTAGATCATTACTTTCTGTGGAATACTCAATAAGCTGCATTTCAGCGCATTGTGTTTTTATTCCCTATACCTAACATGTACTTCGTGTTGTAAATTGTGACAGAACCTTGGTTTTCAAAGGTAGCTGAAAACTGCGTTGGCGCTGATGTTCTCGCTGAACGTGGAGTTGAATGCATTTCAAAGGAGCAGCTAGATCATTACTTTGTGTGGAATACTCAATAAGCTGCATTTCAGCGCATTGTGTTTTATAGGCACTGTGTGAGAAATGTTTGATTTCGTTCGAAGCGTGTTTTCCATTGTGAACTGTTTCACATTCTGTGTTTCTTCCCTATAGCTAACATGTACTTAGGGTTGTAAATGGTGCCAGAACCTTGGTTTTCGAAGGAAGCTGAAAACTGCGTGGGCGCTGATGTTCTCGCTGAACGTGGTGTTGTCTGCATTTCAAAGGAGCAGGTAGATCATATCTTTGTGCGGAATACTCAATAAGCTGCATTTCAAAGCATTGTGTTTTATAGACACTGTGTGAGAAATGTTTGCTTTCGTTCGAACCGGGTTTTCCATTGTGAACTGTTTCACATTCTGAGTTTCTTCCCTATAGCTAACATGTACTTCCTGTTGTAAATCGTGCCAGAACCTTAGTTTTCGAAGGTAGCTCAAAACGGCGTTGGCATGATGTTCTCGCTGAATTGGGAGTTGTCTGCATTTCAAAGGAGCAGGTAGATCATTACTTTGTGCGGAATACACAATAAGCTGAATTTCAGCGCATTGTGTTTTTCTTCCCTATAGCTAACATGTACTTCGTGTTGTAAAAGGTGCCAGAACCTTGGTTTTCAAAGGTAGCTGAAAACTGTGTTGGCGCTGATGTTCTCGCTGAACGTGGAGTTGTCTGCATTTCAAAGGAGTAGCTAGATCATTACTTTGTGCGGAATAATCAATAAACTCCATTTCAGCGCATTGTGTTTCTTCCCTATAGCTAACAAGTACTTCGTGTTGTAAATGTTGCCAGAACCCTGGATTTCAAAGGTAGCTGAAAACTGCATTGGCGCTGATGTTCTCGCTGAACGTGGAGTTGTCTGCATTTCAAAGGAGCAGCTAGATCATTTCTTTGTGTGGAATACTCAAGAAGCTGCATTTCAGCGCATTGTGTTTTATAGACACTGTGTGAGAAATGTGGGATTTCATTCGAACCGGGTTTCCCATTGTGAACTATTTCACATTCTGAGTTTCTTCCCTATAGCTAACATGTACTTCGTGTTGTAAATGGTGCCAGAACCTTGGTTTTCAAAGCTAGCTGCAAACTGCGTTGGTGCTGATGTTCTCGCTGAACGTGGAGTTGAATGCATTTCAAAAGAGCAGCTAGATCATTACTTTGTGCGGAATACTCAATAAGCTGCATTTCAGCGCATTGTGTTTTATAGACGCTGTGTGAGAAATGTGGGATTTCGTTCGAAGCGGGTTTTCAATTGTAATGCAGTATCACATTCTGAGTTTCTTCCCTATATCTAACATGTACTTAGTGTTGTAAATCGTGCCAGAACCTTGGTTTCCAAATGTAGCTGAAAACTACGTTGGCTCTGATGTTCTCGTTGAACGTGGAGTTGTCTGCATTTCAAAGGAGCAGCTAGATCATTACTTTGAGTGGAATACTCAATAAGCTGCATTTAAGCGCCTTGTGTTTTATAGACGCTGTGTGAGAAATGTGGGATTTCGTTCGAAGCGGGTTTTCAATTGTAATGCAGTATCACATTCTGAGTTTCTTCCCTATATCTAACATGTACTTAGTGTTGTAAATCGTGCCAGAACCTTGGTTTCCAAATGTAGCTGAAAACTACGTTGGCTCTGATGTTCTCGCTGAACGTGGAGCTGTCTGCATTTCAAAGGAGAATTAGATCATTACTTTGAGTGGAATATACAATAAGCTGCATTTCAGTGCATTGCGTTTTTCGTCCCTATAGCTAACATGTACTTAGTGTTGTAAATGGTGCCAGAACATTGGTTTTCAAAGCTAGCTGAAAACTGCGTTGGTGCTAATTTTCTCGCTGAATGTGGAGTTGTCTGCATTTGAAAGGAGCAGCTAGATCATTACTTTGTGCGGAATACTCAATAAGCTGCATTTCAGCGCGTTGTGTTTGTTCACTATAGCTAAAATTTACTTCGTGTTTTAAATGTTGCCAGAACCCTGGATTTCAAAGGTAGCTGAAAACTGCTTTGGCACTGATGTTCTCGCTGAATTGGGAGTTGTCTGCATTTCAAAGTAGCAGCTAGATCATTCCTTTGTGTGGAATACACAATAAGATGCATTTCTGCGCATTGTGTTTTATAGACACTGTTTGAGAAATGTTTGATTTCTTTCGAACCGTGTTTTCCATTGTGAACTGTTTCACATTCTGAGTTTCTTCCCTATAGCTAACATGTACTTCGTGTTGTAAATGGTGCCAGAACCTTGGTTTTCAAAGGTAGCTGAAAACTGCATTGGTGCTGATGTTCTCGCTGAACGTGGAGTTGTCTGCATTTGAAAGGAGCAGCTAGATCATTACTTTGTGTGGAATACTCAATAAGCTGCATTTAAGCGCATTGTGTTTTTATTCCCTATTCCTAACATGTACTTAGTGTAGTAAATGGTGCCAGAACCTTATTTTTCAAAGGTAGCTGAAAACTGCGTTGGCGCTGATGTTCTCGCTGAACGTGGAGTTGAATGCATTTCAAAGGAGCAGGTAGATCATTACTTTGTGCGGAATACTCAATAAGCTGCCTTTCAGCGCATTGTGTTTTTCATCCCTATAGCTAACATGTACTTAGTTTTGTAAATGGTGCCAGAATCCTGGATTTCAAAGGTAGCTGAAAACTGTTTTGTGCTGATGTTCTCGCTGAATTGGGAGTTGTCTGCATTTGAAAGGAGCAGCTAGATCATTACTTTGTGTGGAATACTCAATAAGCTGCATTTCAGCGCATTGAGGTTTTATTCCCTATATCTAACATGTACTTAGTGTTATAAATGGTGCCAGAATCCTGGATTTCAAAGGTAGCTGAAAACTGCATTGGTGCTGATTTTCTCGTTGAACGTGGAGTTGAATACATTTCAAGGAGCAGGTAGATCATTACTTTGTGCGGAATACTCAATAAGCTGCATTTCAGCGCATTGTGTTTTATAGAAACTGTTTTTGAAATGTTTGATTTCATTCGAACCAGGTTTTCCATTGTGAACTGTTTCACATTCTGAGTTTCTTCCCTATAGGTAACATGTACTTAGTGTTGTAAATGGTGCAAGAACCTTGGTTTTCGAAGGTAGCTGAAAACTGCATTGGCATGATGTTCTCGCTGAATGTGGAGTTTTCTGCATTTCAAAGGAGCAGCTAGATCATTACTTTGTGTGGAATACTCCATAAGCTGCATTTCAGCGCATTGTGTTTGTTCCCTATACCTAACATGTACTTCGTGTTGTAAATGTTGCCAGAACCCTGGATTTCAAAGGTAGCTGAAAACAGCATTGGCGCTGATGTTTTCGCTGAATTGGGAGTTGTCTGCATTTCAAAGGAGCAGCTAGATCATTACTTTGTGTGGAATACACAATAAGATGCTTTTCAGCGCATTGTGTTTTTTTTTCCCTATAGCTAACATGTACTTAGTTTTGTAAATGGTGACAGAACCTTAGATTTCAAAGCTAGCTGAAATCTGCGTTGTCTCTGATGTTCTCACTGAACGTAGAGTTGTATACATTTCAAAGGAGCAGCTAGATCATTACTTTGTGCGGAATACTCCATAAGCTGCATTTCAGTGCATTGTGTTTGTTCCCTATACCTAACAAGTGCTTGGTGCTGTAAATCGTGCAAGAACCTTGGTTTTCAAAGGTAGCTGAAAACTTCATTGGCGCTGATGTTCTCACTGAATTTGGAGTTGAATGCATTTCAAAGGAGCAGCTAGATCATTACTTTGTGCGGAATACTCAATAAGCTGCATTTAAGCGCATTGTGTTTTATAGACGCTGTGTGAGAAATGTGGGATTTCGTTCGAAGCGGGTTTTCAATTGTAATGCAGTATCACATTCTGAGTTTCTTCCCTATATCTAACATGTACTTAGTGTTGTAAATCGTGCCAGAACCTTGGTTTCCAAATGTAGCTGAAAACTACGTTGGCTCTGATGTTCTCGTTGAACGTGGAGTTGTCTGCATTTCAAAGGAGCAGCTAGATCATTACTTTGTGCGGAATACTCAATAAGCTGCATTTAAGCGCCTTGTGTTTTATAGACGCTGTGTGAGAAATGTGGGATTTCGTTCGAAGCGGGTTTTCAATTGTAATGCAGTATCACATTCTGAGTTTCTTCCCTATATCTAACATGTACTTAGTGTTGTAAATCGTGCCAGAACCTTGGTTTCCAAATGTAGCTGAAAACTACGTTGGTTCTGATGTTCTCGCTGAACGTGGAGTTCTCTGCATTTCAAAGGAGAAGATAGATCATTACTTTGAGTGGAATATACAATAAGCTGCATTTCAGTGCATTGCGTTTTTCTTCCCTATAGCTAACATGTACTTAGTGTTGTAAATGGTGCCAGAACATTGGTTTTCAAAGCTAGCTGAAAACTGCGTTGGTGCTAATTTTCTCGCTGAATGTGGAGTTGTCTGCATTTGAAAGGAGCAGCTAGATCATTACTTTGTGCGGAATACTCAATAAACTGCATTTCAGCGCGTTGTGTTTGTTCACTATAGCTAAAATTTACTTCGTGTTTTAAATGTTGCCAGAACCCTGGATTTCAAAGGTAGCTGAAAACTGCTTTGGCACTGATGTTCTCGCTGAATTGGGAGTTGTCTGCATTTCAAAGTAGCAGCTAGATTACTCCTTTGTGTGGAATACACAATAAGATGCATTTCTGCGCATTGTGTTTTATAGACACTGTTTGAGAAATGTTTGATTTCTTTCGAACCGGGTTTTCCATTGTGAACTGTTTCACATTCTGAGTTTCTTCCCTATAGCTAACATGTACTTCGTGTTGTAAATGGTGCCAGAACCTTGGTTTTCAAAGGTAGCTGAAAACTGCATTGGTGCTGATGTTCTCGCTGAACGTGGAGTTGTCTGCATTTGAAAGGAGCAGCTAGATCATTACTTTGTGTGGAATACTCAATAAGCTGCATTTCAGCGCATTGTGTTTTTATTCCCTATTCCTAACATGTACTTAGTGTAGTAAATGGTGCCAGAACCTTATTTTTCAAAGGTAGCTGAAAACTGCGTTGGCGCTGATGTTCTCGCTGAACGTGGAGTTGAATGCATTTCAAAGGAGCAGGTAGATCATTACTTTGTGCGGAATACTCAATAAGCTGCATTTCAGCGCATTGTGTTTCTTCCCTATAGCTAACAAGTACTTGGTGTTATAAATGGTGCCAGAACCTTGGTTTTCAAAGGTAGCTGAAAACTTCATTGGCGCTGATGTTCTCGCTGAATGTGGAGTTGAATGCATTTCAAAGGAGCAGCTAGATCATGACTTTGTGCGGAATACTCAATAAGCTGCATTTCAGCGCATTGTGTTTTATAGAAGCTGTGTGAGAAATGTGGGATTTCGTCGAAGCGGGTTTTCAATTGTGATGCAGTATCACATTCTGAGTTTCTTCCCTATAGCTAACATGTACTTAGTGTTGTAAATCGTGCCAGAACCTTGGTTTCCAAATGTAGCTGAAAACTACGTTGGCTCTGATGTTCTCGCTGAACGTGGAGTTGTCTGCATTTCAAAGGAGCAGCTACATCATTACTTTGTGCGGAATACTCAATTAGCTGCATTTCAGCGCATTGAGTTTTTACTCCCTATCATGCACTTAGTGTTGTAAATGGTGCCAGAACCGTGGTTTTCAAAGGTAGCTGAAAACTGCGTTGGTGTTGATGTTCTCGTTGAACGTGGAATTATCTGCAATTCAAAGGAGCAGCTAGATCATTATTTTGTGCGGAATACCAATAAGCTGCATTTCAGCGCATTGTGTTTTATAGACGCTGTGTGAGAAATGTGGGAATTCGTTTGAACCGGGTTCCATTGTGAAGCAGTGTCACATTCTGAGTTTCTTCCCTATAGCTAACATGTACTTCGTGTTGTAAATAGTGCCAGAACCTGGATTTCAAAGGTAGCTGAAAACTGCGTTGGCGCTGATGTTCTTGCTGAACGTGGAGTTGAATGCATTTCAAAGGAGCAGCTAGATCATTACTTTGTGCGGAATACTCAATAAGCTGCATTTCAGCGCATTGAGTTTTATAGACACTGTGTGAGGAATGTGGGATTTCGTTCAAACCGCTTTTTCCATTGTGAACTGCTTCTCATTCTGAGTTTCTTCCCTGTAGCTAACATGTACTTCCTGTTGTAAATCCTGCCAGAACCTTGGTTTTCAAAGCTAGCTGAAAATTGCGTTGGTGCTGATTTTCTTGCTGAATGTGGAGTTGTCTGCATTTCAAAGGAGCAGCTAGATCATTACTTTCTGTGGAATACTCAATAAGCTGCATTTCAGCGCATTGTGTTTTTATTCCCTATACCTAACATGTACTTCGTGTTGTAAATTGTGACAGAACCTTGGTTTTCAAAGGTAGCTGAAAACTGCGTTGGCGCTGATGTTCTCGCTGAACGTGGAGTTGAATGCATTTCAAAGGAGCAGCTAGATCATTACTTTGTGTGGAATACTCAATAAGCTGCATTTCAGCGCATTGTGTTTTATAGGCACTGTGTGAGAAATGTTTGATTTCGTTCGAAGCGTGTTTTCCATTGTGAACTGTTTCACATTCTGTGTTTCTTCCCTATAGCTAACATGTACTTAGGGTTGTAAATGGTGCCAGAACCTTGGTTTTCGAAGGAAGCTGAAAACTGCGTGGGCGCTGATGTTCTCGCTCAACGTGGTGTTGTCTGCATTTCAAAGGAGCAGGTAGATCATATCTTTGTGCGGAATACTCAATAAGCTGCATTTCAAAGCATTGTGTTTTATAGACACTGTGTGAGAAATGTTTGCTTTCGTTCGAACCGGGTTTTCCATTGTGAACTGTTTCACATTCTGAGTTTCTTCCCTATAGCTAACATGTACTTCCTGTTGTAAATCGTGCCAGAACCTTAGTTTTCGAAGGTAGCTCAAAACGGCGTTGGCATGATGTTCTCGCTGAATTGGGAGTTGTCTGCATTTCAAAGGAGCAGGTAGATCATTACTTTGTGCGGAATACACAATAAGCTGAATTTCAGCGCATTGTGTTTTTCTTCCCTATAGCTAACATGTACTTCGTGTTGTAAAAGGTGCCAGAACCTTGGTTTTCAAAGGTAGCTGAAAACTGTGTTGGCGCTGATGTTCTCGCTGAACGTGGAGTTTTCTGCATTTCAAAGGAGTAGCTAGATCATTACTTTGTGCGGAATAATCAATAAACTCCATTTCAGCGCATTGTGTTTCTTCCCTATAGCTAACAAGTACTTCGTGTTGTAAATGTTGCCAGAACCCTGGATTTCAAAGGTAGCTGAAAACTGCATTGGCGCTGATGTTCTCGCTGAACGTGGAGTTGTCTGCATTTCAAAGGAGCAGCTAGATCATTTCTTTGTGTGGAATACACAATAAGATGCATTTCTGCGCATTGTGTTTTATAGACACTGTTTGAGAAATGTTTGATTTCTTTCGAACCGTGTTTTCCATTGTGAACTGTTTCACATTCTGAGTTTCTTCCCTATAGCTAACATGTACTTCGTGTTGTAAATGGTGCCAGAACCTTGGTTTTCAAAGGTAGCTGAAAACTGCATTGGTGCTGATGTTCTCGCTGAACGTGGAGTTGTCTGCATTTGAAAGGAGCAGCTAGATCATTACTTTGTGTGGAATACTCAATAAGCTGCATTTCAGCGCATTGTGTTTTTATTCCCTATTCCTAACATGTACTTAGTGTAGTAAATGGTGCCAGAACCTTATTTTTCAAAGGTAGCTGAAAACTGCGTTGGCGCTGATGTTCTCGCTGAACGTGGAGTTGAATGCATTTCAAAGGAGCAGGTAGATCATTACTTTGTGCGGAATACTCAATAAGCTGCCTTTCAGCGCATTGTGTTTTTCATCCCTATAGCTAACATGTACTTAGTTTTGTAAATGGTGCCAGAATCCTGGATTTCAAAGGTAGCTGAAAACTGTTTTGTGCTGATGTTCTCGCTGAATTGGGAGTTGTCTGCATTTGAAAGGAGCAGCTAGATCATTACTTTGTGTGGAATACTCAATAAGCTGCATTTCAGCGCATTGAGGTTTTATTCCCTATATCTAACATGTACTTAGTGTTATAAATGGTGCCAGAATCCTGGATTTCAAAGGTAGCTGAAAACTGCATTGGTGCTGATTTTCTCGTTGAACGTGGAGTTGAATACATTTCAAGGAGCAGGTAGATCATTACTTTGTGCGGAATACTCAATAAGCTGCATTTCAGCGCATTGTGTTTTATAGAAACTGTTTTTGAAATGTTTGATTTCATTCGAACCAGGTTTTCCATTGTGAACTGTTTCACATTCTGAGTTTCTTCCCTATAGCTAACATGTACTTAGTGTTGTAAATGGTGCAAGAACCTTGGTTTTCGAAGGTAGCTGAAAACTGCATTGGCATGATGTTCTCGCTGCATGTGGAGTTTTCTGCATTTCAAAGGAGCAGCTAGATCATTACTTTGTGTGGAATACTCCATAAGCTGCATTTCAGCGCATTGTGTTTCTTCCCTATACCTAACATGTACTTCGTGTTGTAAATGTTGCCAGAACCCTGGATTTCAAAGGTAGCTGAAAACAGCATTGGCGCTGATGTTTTCGCTGAATTGGGAGTTGTCTGCATTTCAAAGGAGCAGCTAGATCATTACTTTGTGTGGAATACACAATAAGATGCTTTTCAGCGCATTGTGTTTTTTTTTCCCTATAGCTAACATGTACTTAGTTTTGTAAATGGTGACAGAACCTTAGATTTCAAAGCTAGCTGAAATCTGCGTTGTCTCTGATGTTCTCACTGAACGTAGAGTTGTATACATTTCAAAGGAGCAGCTAGATCATTACTTTGTGCGGAATACTCCATAAGCTGCATTTCAGTGCATTGTGTTTGTTCCCTATACCTAACAAGTGCTTGGTGCTGTAAATCGTGCAAGAACCTTGGTTTTCAAAGGTAGCTGAAAACTTCATTGGCGCTGATGTTCTCACTGAATTTGGAGTTGAATGCATTTCAAAGGAGCAGCTAGATCATTACTTTGTGCGGAATACTCAATAAGCTGCATTTCAGCGCATTGTGTTTTATAGACGCTGTGTGAGAAATGTGGGATTTCGTTCGAAGCGGGTTTTCAATTGTAATGCAGTATCACATTCTGAGTTTCTTCCCTATATCTAACATGTACTTAGTGTTGTAAATCGTGCCAGAACCTTGGTTTCCAAATGTAGCTGAAAACTACGTTGGCTCTGATGTTCTCGTTGAACGTGGAGTTGTCTGCATTTCAAAGGAGCAGCTAGATCATTACTTTGAGTGGAATACTCAATAAGCTGCATTTAAGCGCCTTGTGTTTTATAGACGCTGTGTGAGAAATGTGGGATTTCGTTCGAAGCGGGTTTTCAATTGTAATGCAGTATCACATTCTGAGTTTCTTCCCTATATCTAACATGTACTTAGTGTTGTAAATCGTGCCAGAACCTTGGTTTCCAAATGTAGCTGAAAACTACGTTGGCTCTGATGTTCTCGCTGAACGTGGAGCTGTCTGCATTTCAAAGGAGAATTAGATCATTACTTTGAGTGGAATATACAATAAGCTGCATTTCAGTGCATTGCGTTTTTCGTCCCTATAGCTAACATGTACTTAGTGTTGTAAATGGTGCCAGAACATTGGTTTTCAAAGCTAGCTGAAAACTGCGTTGGTGCTAATTTTCTCGCTGAATGTGGAGTTGTCTGCATTTGAAAGGAGCAGCTAGATCATTACTTTGTGCGGAATACTCAATAAGCTGCATTTCAGCGCGTTGTGTTTGTTCACTATAGCTAAAATTTACTTCGTGTTTTAAATGTTGCCAGAACCCTGGATTTCAAAGGTAGCTGAAAACTGCTTTGGCACTGATGTTCTCGCTGAATTGGGAGTTGTCTGCATTTCAAAGTAGCAGCTAGATCATTCCTTTGTGTGGAATACACAATAAGATGCATTTCTGCGCATTGTGTTTTATAGACACTGTTTGAGAAATGTTTGATTTCTTTCGAACCGTGTTTTCCATTGTGAACTGTTTCACATTCTGAGTTTCTTCCCTATAGCTAACATGTACTTCGTGTTGTAAATGGTGCCAGAACCTTGGTTTTCAAAGGTAGCTGAAAACTGCATTGGTGCTGATGTTCTCGCTGAACGTGGAGTTGTCTGCATTTGAAAGGAGCAGCTAGATCATTACTTTGTGTGGAATACTCAATAAGCTGCATTTCAGCGCATTGTGTTTTTATTCCCTATTCCTAACATGTACTTAGTGTAGTAAATGGTGCCAGAACCTTATTTTTCAAAGGTAGCTGAAAACTGCGTTGGCGCTGATGTTCTCGCTGAACGTGGAGTTGAATGCATTTCAAAGGAGCAGGTAGATCATTACTTTGTGCGGAATACTCAATAAGCTGCATTTCAGCGCATTGTGTTTCTTCCCTATAGCTAACAAGTACTTGGTGTTGTAAATGGTGCCAGAACCTTGGTTTTCAAAGGTAGCTGAAAACTTCATTGGCGCTGATGTTCTCGCTGAATGTGGAGTTGAATGCATTTCAAAGGAGCAGCTAGATCATGACTTTGTGCGGAATACTCAATAAGCTGCATTTCAGCGCATTGTGTTTTATAGAAGCTGTGTGAGAAATGTGGGATTTCGTCGAAGCGGGTTTTCAATTGTGATGCAGTATCACATTCTGAGTTTCTTCCCTATAGCTAACATGTACTTAGTGTTGTAAATCGTGCCAGAACCTTGGTTTCCAAATGTAGCTGAAAACTACGTTGGCTCTGATGTTCTCGCTGAACGTGGAGTTGTCTGCATTTCAAAGGAGCAGCTACATCATTACTTTGTGCGGAATACTCAATAAGCTGCATTTCAGCGCATTGTGTTTTTATTCCCTATACGTAACATGTACTTAGTGTTGTAAATGGTGCCAGAACCTTGGTTTTCAAAGGTAGCTGAAAACTGCGTTGGTGCTGATGTTCTCCTTGAACGTGGAATTATCTGCAATTCAAAGGAGCAGCTAGATCATTATTTTGTGCGGAATACCAATAAGCTGCATTTCAGCGCATTGTGTTTTATAGACGCTGTGTGAGAAATGTGGGAATTCGTTTGAACCGGGTTCCATTGTGAAGCAGTGTCACATTCTGAGTTTCTTCCCTATAGCTAACATGTACTTCGTGTTGTAAATAGTGCCAGAACCTGGATTTCAAAGGTAGCTGAAAACTGCGTTGGCGCTGATGTTCTCACTGAACGTGGAGTTGAATGCATTTCAAAGGAGCAGCTAGATCATTACTTTGTGCGGAATACTCAATAAGCTGCACTTCAGCGCATTGAGTTTTATAGACACTGTGTGAGGAATGTGGGATTTCGTTCAAACCGCTTTTTCCATTGTGAACTGCTTCTCATTCTGAGTTTCTTCCCTGTAGCTAACATGTACTTCCTGTTGTAAATCCTGCCAGAACCTTGGTTTTCAAAGCTAGCTGAAAATTGCGTTGGTGCTGATTTTCTCGCTGAATGTGGAGTTGTCTGCATTTCAAAGGAGCAGCTAGATCATTACTTTCTGTGGAATACTCAATAAGCTGCATTTCAGCGCATTGTGTTTTTATTCCCTATACCTAACATGTACTTCGTGTTGTAAATTGTGACAGAACCTTGGTTTTCAAAGGTAGCTGAAAACTGCGTTGGCGCTGATGTTCTCGCTGAACGTGGAGTTGAATGCATTTCAAAGGAGCAGCTAGATCATTACTTTGTGTGGAATACTCAATAAGCTGCATTTCAGCGCATTGTGTTTTATAGGCACTGTGTGAGAAATGTTTGATTTCGTTCGAAGCGTGTTTTCCATTGTGAACTGTTTCACATTCTGTGTTTCTTCCCTATAGCTAACATGTACTTAGGGTTGTAAATGGTGCCAGAACCTTGGTTTTCGAAGGAAGCTGAAAACTGCGTGGGCGCTGATGTTCTCGCTGAACGTGGTGTTGTCTGCATTTCAAAGGAGCAGGTAGATCATATCTTTGTGCGGAATACTCAATAAGCTGCATTTCAAAGCATTGTGTTTTATAGACACTGTGTGAGAAATGTTTGCTTTCGTTCGAACCGGGTTTTCCATTGTGAACTGTTTCACATTCTGAGTTTCTTCCCTATAGCTAACATGTACTTCCTGTTGTAAATCGTGCCAGAACCTTAGTTTTCGAAGGTAGCTCAAAACGGCGTTGGCATGATGTTCTCGCTGAATTGGGAGTTGTCTGCATTTCAAAGGAGCAGGTAGATCATTACTTTGTGCGGAATACACAATAAGCTGAATTTCAGCGCATTGTGTTTTTCTTCCCTATAGCTAACATGTACTTCGTGTTGTAAAAGGTGCCAGAACCTTGGTTTTCAAAGGTAGCTGAAAACTGTGTTGGCGCTGATGTTCTCGCTGAACGTGGAGTTGTCTGCATTTCAAAGGAGTAGCTAGATCATTACTTTGTGCGGAATAATCAATAAACTCCATTTCAGCGCATTGTGTTTCTTCCCTATAGCTAACAAGTACTTCGTGTTGTAAATGTTGCCAGAACCCTGGATTTCAAAGGTAGCTGAAAACTGCATTGGCGCTGATGTTCTCGCTGAACGTGGAGTTGTCTGCATTTCAAAGGAGCAGCTAGATCATTTCTTTGTGTGGAATACTCAAGAAGCTGCATTTCAGCGCATTGTGTTTTATAGACACTGTGTGAGAAATGTGGGATTTCATTCGAACCGGGTTTCCCATTGTGAACTATTTCACATTCTGAGTTTCTTCCCTATAGCTAACATGTACTTCGTGTTGTAAATGGTGCCAGAACCTTGGTTTTCAAAGCTAGCTGCAAACTGCGTTGGTGCTGATGTTCTCGCTGAACGTGGAGTTGAATGCATTTCAAAAGAGCAGCTAGATCATTACTTTGTGCGGAATACTCAATAAGCTGCATTTCAGCGCATTGTGTTTTATAGACGCTGTGTGAGAAATGTGGGATTTCGTTCGAAGCGGGTTTTCAATTGTAATGCAGTATCACATTCTGAGTTTCTTCCCTATATCTAACATGTACTTAGTGTTGTAAATCGTGCCAGAACCTTGGTTTCCAAATGTAGCTGAAAACTACGTTGGCTCTGATGTTCTCGTTGAACGTGGAGTTGTCTGCATTTCAAAGGAGCAGCTAGATCATTACTTTGAGTGGAATACTCAATAAGCTGCATTTAAGCGCCTTGTGTTTTATAGACGCTGTGTGAGAAATGTGGGATTTCGTTCGAAGCGGGTTTTCAATTGTAATGCAGTATCACATTCTGAGTTTCTTCCCTATATCTAACATGTACTTAGTGTTGTAAATCGTGCCAGAACCTTGGTTTCCAAATGTAGCTGAAAACTACGTTGGCTCTGATGTTCTCGCTGAACGTGGAGCTGTCTGCATTTCAAAGGAGAATTAGATCATTACTTTGAGTGGAATATACAATAAGCTGCATTTCAGTGCATTGCGTTTTTCGTCCCTATAGCTAACATGTACTTAGTGTTGTAAATGGTGCCAGAACATTGGTTTTCAAAGCTAGCTGAAAACTGCGTTGGTGCTAATTTTCTCGCTGAATGTGGAGTTGTCTGCATTTGAAAGGAGCAGCTAGATCATTACTTTGTGCGGAATACTCAATAAGCTGCATTTCAGCGCGTTGTGTTTGTTCACTATAGCTAAAATTTACTTCGTGTTTTAAATGTTGCCAGAACCCTGGATTTCAAAGGTAGCTGAAAACTGCTTTGGCACTGATGTTCTCGCTGAATTGGGAGTTGTCTGCATTTCAAAGTAGCAGCTAGATCATTCCTTTGTGTGGAATACACAATAAGATGCATTTCTGCGCATTGTGTTTTATAGACACTGTTTGAGAAATGTTTGATTTCTTTCGAACCGTGTTTTCCATTGTGAACTGTTTCACATTCTGAGTTTCTTCCCTATAGCTAACATGTACTTCGTGTTGTAAATGGTGCCAGAACCTTGGTTTTCAAAGGTAGCTGAAAACTGCATTGGTGCTGATGTTCTCGCTGAACGTGGAGTTGTCTGCATTTGAAAGGAGCAGCTAGATCATTACTTTGTGTGGAATACTCAATAAGCTGCATTTCAGCGCATTGTGTTTTTATTCCCTATTCCTAACATGTACTTAGTGTAGTAAATGGTGCCAGAACCTTATTTTTCAAAGGTAGCTGAAAACTGCGTTGGCGCTGATGTTCTCGCTGAACGTGGAGTTGAATGCATTTCAAAGGAGCAGGTAGATCATTACTTTGTGCGGAATACTCAATAAGCTGCCTTTCAGCGCATTGTGTTTTTCATCCCTATAGCTAACATGTACTTAGTTTTGTAAATGGTGCCAGAATCCTGGATTTCAAAGGTAGCTGAAAACTGTTTTGTGCTGATGTTCTCGCTGAATTGGGAGTTGTCTGCATTTGAAAGGAGCAGCTAGATCATTACTTTGTGTGGAATACTCAATAAGCTGCATTTCAGCGCATTGAGGTTTTATTCCCTATATCTAACATGTACTTAGTGTTATAAATGGTGCCAGAATCCTGGATTTCAAAGGTAGCTGAAAACTGCATTGGTGCTGATTTTCTCGTTGAACGTGGAGTTGAATACATTTCAAGGAGCAGGTAGATCATTACTTTGTGCGGAATACTCAATAAGCTGCATTTCAGCGCATTGTGTTTTATAGAAACTGTTTTTGAAATGTTTGATTTCATTCGAACCAGGTTTTCCATTGTGAACTGTTTCACATTCTGAGTTTCTTCCCTATAGGTAACATGTACTTAGTGTTGTAAATGGTGCAAGAACCTTGGTTTTCGAAGGTAGCTGAAAACTGCATTGGCATGATGTTCTCGCTGAATGTGGAGTTTTCTGCATTTCAAAGGAGCAGCTAGATCATTACTTTGTGTGGAATACTCCATAAGCTGCATTTCAGCGCATTGTGTTTGTTCCCTATACCTAACATGTACTTCGTGTTGTAAATGTTGCCAGAACCCTGGATTTCAAAGGTAGCTGAAAACAGCATTGGCGCTGATGTTTTCGCTGAATTGGGAGTTGTCTGCATTTCAAAGGAGCAGCTAGATCATTACTTTGTGTGGAATACACAATAAGATGCTTTTCAGCGCATTGTGTTTTTTTTTCCCTATAGCTAACATGTACTTAGTTTTGTAAATGGTGACAGAACCTTAGATTTCAAAGCTAGCTGAAATCTGCGTTGTCTCTGATGTTCTCACTGAACGTAGAGTTGCATACATTTCAAAGGAGCAGCTAGATCATTACTTTGTGCGGAATACTCCATAAGCTGCATTTCAGTGCATTGTGTTTGTTCCCTATACCTAACAAGTGCTTGGTGCTGTAAATCGTGCAAGAACCTTGGTTTTCAAAGGTAGCTGAAAACTTCATTGGCGCTGATGTTCTCACTGAATTTGGAGTTGAATGCATTTCAAAGGAGCAGCTAGATCATTACTTTGTGCGGAATACTCAATAAGCTGCATTTAAGCGCATTGTGTTTTATAGACGCTGTGTGAGAAATGTGGGATTTCGTTCGAAGCGGGTTTTCAATTGTAATGCAGTATCACATTCTGAGTTTCTTCCCTATATCTAACATGTACTTAGTGTTGTAAATCGTGCCAGAACCTTGGTTTCCAAATGTAGCTGAAAACTACGTTGGCTCTGATGTTCTCGTTGAACGTGGAGTTGTCTGCATTTCAAAGGAGCAGCTAGATCATTACTTTGTGCGGAATACTCAATAAGCTGCATTTAAGCGCCTTGTGTTTTATAGACGCTGTGTGAGAAATGTGGGATTTCGTTCGAAGCGGGTTTTCAATTGTAATGCAGTATCACATTCTGAGTTTCTTCCCTATATCTAACATGTACTTAGTGTTGTAAATCGTGCCAGAACCTTGGTTTCCAAATGTAGCTGAAAACTACTTTGGTTCTGATGTTCTCGCTGAACGTGGAGTTCTCTGCATTTCAAAGGAGAAGATAGATCATTACTTTGAGTGGAATATACAATAAGCTGCATTTCAGTGCATTGCGTTTTTCTTCCCTATAGCTAACATGTACTTAGTGTTGTAAATGGTGCCAGAACATTGGTTTTCAAAGCTAGCTGAAAACTGCGTTGGTGCTAATTTTCTCGCTGAATGTGGAGTTGTCTGCATTTGAAAGGAGCAGCTAGATCATTACTTTGTGCGGAATACTCAATAAACTGCATTTCAGCGCGTTGTGTTTGTTCACTATAGCTAAAATTTACTTCGTGTTTTAAATGTTGCCAGAACCCTGGATTTCAAAGGTAGCTGAAAACTGCTTTGGCACTGATGTTCTCGCTGAATTGGGAGTTGTCTGCATTTCAAAGTAGCAGCTAGATTACTCCTTTGTGTGGAATACACAATAAGATGCATTTCTGCGCATTGTGTTTTATAGACACTGTTTGAGAAATGTTTGATTTCTTTCGAACCGGGTTTTCCATTGTGAACTGTTTCACATTCTGAGTTTCTTCCCTATAGCTAACATGTACTTCGTGTTGTAAATGGTGCCAGAACCTTGGTTTTCAAAGGTAGCTGAAAACTGCATTGGTGCTGATGTTCTCGCTGAACGTGGAGTTGTCTGCATTTGAAAGGAGCAGCTAGATCATTACTTTGTGTGGAATACTCAATAAGCTGCATTTCAGCGCATTGTGTTTTTATTCCCTATTCCTAACATGTACTTAGTGTAGTAAATGGTGCCAGAACCTTATTTTTCAAAGGTAGCTGAAAACTGCGTTGGCGCTGATGTTCTCGCTGAACGTGGAGTTGAATGCATTTCAAAGGAGCAGGTAGATCATTACTTTGTGCGGAATACTCAATAAGCTGCATTTCAGCGCATTGTGTTTCTTCCCTATAGCTAACAAGTACTTGGTGTTATAAATGGTGCCAGAACCTTGGTTTTCAAAGGTAGCTGAAAACTTCATTGGCGCTGATGTTCTCGCTGAATGTGGAGTTGAATGCATTTCAAAGGAGCAGCTAGATCATGACTTTGTGCGGAATACAAAATAAGCTGCATTTCAGCGCATTGTGTTTTATAGAAGCTGTGTGAGAAATGTGGGATTTCGTCGAAGCGGGTTTTCAATTGTGATGCAGTATCACATTCTGAGTTTCTTCCCTATAGCTAACATGTACTTAGTGTTGTAAATCGTGCCAGAACCTTGGTTTCCAAATGTAGCTGAAAACTACGTTGGCTCTGATGTTCTCGCTGAACGTGGAGTTGTCTGCATTTCAAAGGAGCAGCTACATCATTACTTTGTGCGGAATACTCAATAAGCTGCATTTCAGCGCATTGTGTTTTTATTCCCTATACGTAACATGTACTTAGTGTTGTAAATGGTGCCAGAACCTTGGTTTTCAAAGGTAGCTGAAAACTGCGTTGGTGCTGATGTTCTCCTTGAACGTGGAATTATCTGCAATTCAAAGGAGCAGCTAGATCATTATTTTGTGCGGAATACCAATAAGCTGCATTTCAGCGCATTGTGTTTTATAGACGCTGTGTGAGAAATGTGGGAATTCGGTTGAACCGGGTTCCATTGTGAAGCAGTGTCACATTCTGAGTTTCTTCCCTATAGCTAACATGTACTTCGTGTTGTAAATAGTGCCAGAACCTGGATTTCAAAGGTAGCTGAAAACTGCGTTGGCGCTGATGTTCTTGCTGAACGTGGAGTTGAATGCATTTCAAAGGAGCAGCTAGATCATTACTTTGTGCGGAATACTCAATAAGCTGCATTTCAGCGCATTGAGTTTTATAGACACTGTGTGAGGAATGTGGGATTTCGTTCAAACCGCTTTTTCCATTGTGAACTGCTTCTCATTCTGAGTTTCTTCCCTGTAGCTAACATGTACTTCCTGTTGTAAATCCTGCCAGAACCTTGGTTTTCAAAGCTAGCTGAAAATTGCATTGGTGCTGATTTTCTTGCTGAATGTGGAGTTGTCTGCATTTCAAAGGAGCAGCTAGATCATTACTTTCTGTGGAATACTCAATAAGCTGCATTTCAGCGCATTGTGTTTTTATTCCCTATACCTAACATGTACTTCGTGTTGTAAATTGTGACAGAACCTTGGTTTTCAAAGGTAGCTGAAAACTGCGTTGGCGCTGATGTTCTCGCTGAACGTGGAGTTGAATGCATTTCAAAGGAGCAGCTAGATCATTACTTTGTGTGGAATACTCAATAAGCTGCATTTCAGCGCATTGTGTTTTATAGGCACTGTGTGAGAAATGTTTGATTTCGTTCGAAGCGTGTTTTCCATTGTGAACTGTTTCACATTCTGTGTTTCTTCCCTATAGCTAACATGTACTTAGGGTTGTAAATGGTGCCAGAACCTTGGTTTTCGAAGGAAGCTGAAAACTGCGTGGGCGCTGATGTTCTCGCTGAACGTGGTGTTGTCTGCATTTCAAAGGAGCAGGTAGATCATATCTTTGTGCGGAATACTCAATAAGCTGCATTTCAAAGCATTGTGTTTTATAGACACTGTGTGAGAAATGTTTGCTTTCGTTCGAACCGGGTTTTCCATTGTGAACTGTTTCACATTCTGAGTTTCTTCCCTATAGCTAACATGTACTTCCTGTTGTAAATCGTGCCAGAACCTTAGTTTTCGAAGGTAGCTCAAAACGGCGTTGGCATGATGTTCTCGCTGAATTGGGAGTTGTCTGCATTTCAAAGGAGCAGGTAGATCATTACTTTGTGCGGAATACACAATAAGCTGAATTTCAGCGCATTGTGTTTTTCTTCCCTATAGCTAACATGTACTTCGTGTTGTAAAAGGTGCCAGAACCTTGGTTTTCAAAGGTAGCTGAAAACTGTGTTGGCGCTGATGTTCTCGCTGAACGTGGAGTTTTCTGCATTTCAAAGGAGTAGCTAGATCATTACTTTGTGCGGAATAATCAATAAACTCCATTTCAGCGTATTGTGTTTCTTCCCTATAGCTAACAAGTACTTCGTGTTGTAAATGTTGCCAGAACCCTGGATTTCAAAGGTAGCTGAAAACTGCATTGGCGCTGATGTTCTCGCTGAACGTGGAGTTGTCTGCATTTCAAAGGAGCAGCTAGATCATTTCTTTGTGTGGAATACTCAAGAAGCTGCATTTCAGCGCATTGTGTTTTATAGACACTGTGTGAGAAATGTGGGAATTCATTCGAACCGGGTTTCCCATTGTGAACTATTTCACATTCTGAGTTTCTTCCCTATAGCTAACATGTACTTCGTGTTGTAAATGGTGCCAGAACCTTGGTTTTCAAAGCTAGCTGCAAACTGCGTTGGTGCTGATGTTCTCGCTGAACGTGGAGTTGAATGCATTTCAAAAGAGCAGCTAGATCATTACTTTGTGCGGAATACTCAATAAGCTGCATTTCAGCGCATTGTGTTTTTATTCCCTATACGTAACATGTACTTAGTGTTGTAAATTGTGCCAGAACCTTGGTTTTCAAAGCTAGCTGAAAACTGCGTTGGCGCTGATGTTCTTGCTGAACGTGGAGTTGAATGCATTTCAAAAGAGCAGCTAGATCATTACTTTGTGCGGAATACTCAATAAGCTGCATTTCAACGCATTGTGTTTCTTCCCTATAGCTAACAAGTACTTGGTGTTGTAAATCGTGCAAGAACCTTGGTTTTCAAAGGTAGCTGAAAACTTCATTGGCGCTGATGTTCTCACTGAATTTGGAGTTGAATGCATTTCAAAGGAGCAGCTAGATCATTACTTTGTGCGGAATACTCAATAAGCTGCATTTAAGCGCATTGTGTTTTATAGACGCTGTGTGAGAAATGTGGGATTTCGTTCGAAGCGGGTTTTCAATTGTAATGCAGTATCACATTCTGAGTTTCTTCCCTATATCTAACATGTACTTAGTGTTGTAAATCGTGCCAGAACCTTGGTTTCCAAATGTAGCTGAAAACTACGTTGGCTCTGATGTTCTCGTTGAACGTGGAGTTGTCTGCATTTCAAAGGAGCAGCTAGATCATTACTTTGTGCGGAATACTCAATAAGCTGCATTTAAGCGCCTTGTGTTTTATAGACGCTGTGTGAGAAATGTGGGATTTCGTTCGAAGCTGGTTTTCAGTTGTAATGCAGTATCACATTCTGAGTTTCTTCCCTATATCTAACATGTACTTAGTGTTGTAAATCGTGCCAGAACCTTGGTTTCCAAATGTAGCTGAAAACTACGTTGGCTCTGATGTTCTCGCTGAACGTGGAGCTGTCTGCATTTCAAAGGAGAAGCTAGATCATTACTTTGAGTGGAATATACAATAAGCTGCATTTCAGTGCATTGCGTTTTTCGTCCCTATAGCTAACATGTACTTAGTGTTGTAAATGGTGCCAGAACCTTGGTTTTCAAATGTAGCTGAAAACTGCGTTGGTGCTGATGTTCTCGCTGAATTGGGAGTTGTCTGCATTTCAAAGGAGCAGGTAGATCATTACTTTGTGCGGAATACTCAATAAGCTGCATTTCAGCGCCTTGTGTTTTATAGACACTGTGTGAGAAATGTGGGATTTCGTTCGAAGCGGGTTTTCAATTGTGATGCAGTATCACATTCTGAGTTTCTTCCATATAGCTAACATGTACTTAGTGTTGTAAATCGTGCCAGAACCTTGGTTTCCAAATGTAGCTGAAAACAACGTTGGCTCTGATGTTCTCGCTGAACGTGGTGTTGTCTGCATTTCAAAGGAGCAGGTAGATCATTACTTTGTGTGGAATACTCAATAAGCTCCATTTCAGCGCATTGTGTTTCTTCCCTATAGCAAACAAGTACTTAGTGTTGTAAATGGTGCCAGAACCTTGGTTTTCAGAGGTACCTGAAAACTGCAATGGCGCTGATGTTCTCGCTGAATTGGGAGTTGTCTGCATTTCAAAGGAGCAGCTAGATCATATCTTTGTGCGGAATACTCAATAAGCTGCATTTCAAACCATTGTGTTTTATAGACACTGTGTGAGAAATGTTTGCTTTCATTCGAACCGGGTTTTGCATTGTGAACTGTTTCACATTCTGAGTTTCTTCCCTATAGCTAACATGTACTTCGTGTTGTAAATGGTGCCAGAACCTTAGTTTTCGAAGGTAGCTGAAAACGGCGTTGGCATGATGTTCTCGCTGAATTGGGAGTTGTCTGCATTTCAAAGGAGCAGCTAGATCACAACTTTGTGCGGAATACTCTATAAGCTGCATTGAAACGCATTGTGTTTCTTCCCTAGTGCTAACAAGTACTTAGCGTTGCAAATGGTGCCAGAACCTTGGTTTTCAAAGGTAGCTGAAAACTGCGTTGGCTCTGATGTTCTCGCTGAATGTGGAGTTGTCTGCATGTCAAAGGAGCAGCTAGATCATTACTTTGTGCGGAATACTCAATAAACTGCATTTCAGCGCATTGTGTTTTTGTTCCCTATACGTAACATGTACTTAGTGTTGTAAATGGTGCCAGAACCTTGGTTTTCAAAGGTAGCCGAAAACTGTTGGTGCTGAATTTCTCGCTGAATGTGGAGTTGTCTCCATTTCAAAGAGGCAGCTAGATCATTACTTTGTGCGGAATACACAATAAGCTGCATTTCAGCGCATTGTGTTTTTTTTTCCCTATAGCTAACATGTACTTAGTGTTGTAAATGGTGCAAGAACCTTGGTTTTCAAATGTAGCTGAAAACTGCGTTGGTGCTGAATTTCTCTCTGAATGTGGAGTTGTCTCCATTTCAAAGAGGCAGCTAGATCATTACTTTGTGCGGAATACTCAATAAGCTGCATTTCAGCGAATTGTGTTTTATAGACGCTGTGTGAGAAATGAGGGATTTCGTTCGAAGCGGGTTTTCAATTGTGAAGCAGTATCACATTCTGAGTTTCTTCCCTATAGCTAACATGTACTTAGTGTTGTAAATGGTGCCAGAACCTTGGTTTCCAAATGTAGCTGAAAACTACGTTGGCTCTGATGTTCTCGCAGAATGTGGAGCTCTCTGCATTTCAAAGGTGCAGCTAGATCATTACTTTGTGTGGAATACTCAATAAGCTGCATTTCAGCGCATTGTGTTTTATAGACATTGTGTGAGAAATGTTTGATTTCGTTCCAACCGTTTTTTCCATTGTGAACTGTTTCACATTGTGAGTTTCTTCCCTATAGCTAACATGTACTTAGTGTTGTAAATGGTGCCAAAACCTTATTTTTCAAAGCTAGCTGAAAACTGTGTTGGCGCTGATGTTCTCGCTGAACATGGACTTGCCTGCATTTCAAAGGATTAGCTAGACCATTACTTTGTGTGGAATACTCAATAAGCTGCATTTCAGCGCATTGTGATTCTTCCCTATAACTAACATGTACTTACTGTTGTAAATGTGTCAGAATCTTGGTTTTCAAAGGTCGCTGAAAACTGCATTCCGCTGATGTTCTGCTTGAACGTAGAGTTGTATACATTTCAAAGGAGCAGCTAGATCATTACTTTGTGTGGAATACTCAATAAGCTGCATTTCAGCGCATTGTGTTTCTTCCCTATAGCTAACAAGTACTTCGTGTTGTAAATGGTGCCACAACCTTGGTTTTCAAAGCTGGCTGAAAACTGCGTTGGCGCTAATGTTCTCGTTGAACGGGAAGTTGTCTGCATTTCAAAGGAGCAGCTAGGTCATTACTTTGTGCGGAATACACAATAAGCTGCATTTCAGCGCATTGTGTTTTTGTTCCCTATAGCTAACATGTACTTAGTGTTGTAAATGGTGCCAGAACCTTGGTTTCCAAATGTAGCTGAAAACTGCGTTGGTGCTGATGTTCTCGCTGAATTGGGAGTTGTCTGCATTTCAAAGGAGCAGGTAGATCATTACTTAGTGTGCAATACTCAATAAGCTGCATTTCAGCGCATTGTGTTTGATAGAAACTGTGTGAGAAATGTTTGATTTCGTTCGAACCGGGTTTTCCATTGTGAACTGTTTCAAATTGTGAGTTTCTCCCTATACCTAACATGTACTTCCTGTTGTAAATCGTGCCAGAACCTTGGTTTTCGAATGTAGCTGAAAACGGCGTTGGCATGATGTTCTCGCTGAATTGGGAGTTGTCTGCATTTCAAATGAGCAGCTAGATCATTACTTTGTGTGGAATACTCAATAAGCTGCATTTCAGCGCATTGTGTTTTATAGACACTGTGTGAGAAATGTTTGATTTCGTTCGAAGCGGGTTTTCCATTGTGAACTGTTTTACATTGTGAGTTTCTGCCCTATAGCTAAAAAGCACTTCGTGTTGTAAATCGTGCAAGAACCTTGGTTTTAAAAGGTAGCTGAAAACTGCGTTGGTGCTGATGTTCTCGCTGAACGTGGAGTTGTCTGCATTTCAAAGGAGCAGGTAGATCATTACTTTGTGTGGAATACACAATAAGCTGCATTTCAGCGCATTGTGTTTTTCTTCCCTATAGCTAACAAGTACTTCGTGTTGTAAATGTTGCCAGAACCCTGGATTTCAAAGGTAGCTGAAAACTGCATTGGCGCTGATGTTCTCGCTGAACGTGGAGTTGTCTGCATTTCAAAGGAGCAGCTAGATCATTTCTTTGTGTGGAATACTCAATAAGCTGCATTTCAGCGCATTGAGTTTTATAGACACTGTGTGAGGAATGTGGGATTTCGTTCAAACCGCTTTTTCCATTGTGAACTGCTTCTCATTCTGAGTTTCTTCCCTGTAGCTAACATGTACTTCCTGTTGTAAATCCTGCCAGAACCTTGGTTTTCAAAGCTAGCTGAAAATTGCATTGGTGCTGATTTTCTTGCTGAATGTGGAGTTGTCTGCATTTCAAAGGAGCAGCTAGATCATTACTTTCTGTGGAATACTCAATAAGCTGCATTTCAGCGCATTGTGTTTTTATTCCCTATACCTAACATGTACTTCGTGTTGTAAATTGTGACAGAACCTTGGTTTTCAAAGGTAGCTGAAAACTGCGTTGGCGCTGATGTTCTCGCTGAACGTGGAGTTGAATGCATTTCAAAGGAGCAGCTAGATCATTACTTTGTGTGGAATACTCAATAAGCTGCATTTCAGCGCATTGTGTTTTATAGGCACTGTGTGAGAAATGTTTGATTTCGTTCGAAGCGTGTTTTCCATTGTGAACTGTTTCACATTCTGTGTTTCTTCCCTATAGCTAACATGTACTTAGGGTTGTAAATGGTGCCAGAACCTTGGTTTTCGAAGGAAGCTGAAAACTGCGTGGGCGCTGATGTTCTCGCTGAACGTGGTGTTGTCTGCATTTCAAAGGAGCAGGTAGATCATATCTTTGTGCGGAATACTCAATAAGCTGCATTTCAAAGCATTGTGTTTTATAGACACTGTGTGAGAAATGTTTGCTTTCGTTCGAACCGGGTTTTCCATTGTGAACTGTTTCACATTCTGAGTTTCTTCCCTATAGCTAACATGTACTTCCTGTTGTAAATCGTGCCAGAACCTTAGTTTTCGAAGGTAGCTCAAAACGGCGTTGGCATGATGTTCTCGCTGAATTGGGAGTTGTCTGCATTTCAAAGGAGCAGGTAGATCATTACTTTGTGCGGAATACACAATAAGCTGAATTTCAGCGCATTGTGTTTTTCTTCCCTATAGCTAACATGTACTTCGTGTTGTAAAAGGTGCCAGAACCTTGGTTTTCAAAGGTAGCTGAAAACTGTGTTGGCGCTGATGTTCTCGCTGAACGTGGAGTTTTCTGCATTTCAAAGGAGTAGCTAGATCATTACTTTGTGCGGAATAATCAATAAACTCCATTTCAGCGCATTGTGTTTCTTCCCTATAGCTAACAAGTACTTCGTGTTGTAAATGTTGCCAGAACCCTGGATTTCAAAGGTAGCTGAAAACTGCATTGGCGCTGATGTTCTCGCTGAACGTGGAGTTGTCTGCATTTCAAAGGAGCAGCTAGATCATTTCTTTGTGTGGAATACTCAAGAAGCTGCATTTCAGCGCATTGTGTTTTATAGACACTGTGTGAGAAATGTGGGATTTCATTCGAACCGGGTTTCCCATTGTGAACTATTTCACATTCTGAGTTTCTTCCCTATAGCTAACATGTACTTCGTGTTGTAAATGGTGCCAGAACCTTGGTTTTCAAAGCTAGCTGCAAACTGCGTTGGTGCTGATGTTCTCGCTGAACGTGGAGTTGAATGCATTTCAAAAGAGCAGCTAGATCATTACTTTGTGCGGAATACTCAATAAGCTGCATTTCAGCGCATTGTGTTTTTCTTCCCTATAGCTAACATGTACTTAGTGTTGTAAATTGTGCCAGAACCTTGGTTTTCAAAGCTAGCTGAAAACTGCGTTGGCGCTGATGTTCTTGCTGAACTTGGAGTTGAATGCATTTCAAAAGAGCAGCTAGATCATTACTTTGTGCGGAATACTCAATAAGCTGCATTTCAACGCATTGTGTTTCTTCCCTATAGCTAACAAGTACTTGGTGTTGTAAATCGTGCAAGAACCTTGGTTTTCAAAGGTAGCTGAAAACTTCATTGGCGCTGATGTTCTCACTGAATTTGGAGTTGAATGCATTTCAAAGGAGCAGCTAGATCATTACTTTGTGCGGAATACTCAATAAGCTGCATTTAAGCGCATTGTGTTTTATAGACGCTGTGTGAGAAATGTGGGATTTCGTTCGAAGCGGGTTTTCAATTGTAATGCAGTATCACATTCTGAGTTTCTTCCCTATATCTAACATGTACTTAGTGTTGTAAATCGTGCCAGAACCTTGGTTTCCAAATGTAGCTGAAAACTACGTTGGCTCTGATGTTCTCGTTGAACGTGGAGTTGTCTGCATTTCAAAGGAGCAGCTAGATCATTACTTTGTGCGGAATACTCAATAAGCTGCATTTAAGCGCCTTGTGTTTTATAGACGCTGTGTGAGAAATGTGGGATTTCGTTCGAAGCTGGTTTTCAGTTGTAATGCAGTATCACATTCTGAGTTTCTTCCCTATATCTAACATGTACTTAGTGTTGTAAATCGTGCCAGAACCTTGGTTTCCAAATGTAGCTGAAAACTACGTTGGCTCTGATGTTCTCGCTGAACGTGGAGCTGTCTGCATTTCAAAGGAGAAGCTAGATCATTACTTTGAGTGGAATATACAATAAGCTGCATTTCAGTGCATTGCGTTTTTCGTCCCTATAGCTAACATGTACTTAGTGTTGTAAATGGTGCCAGAACCTTGGTTTTCAAATGTAGCTGAAAACTGCGTTGGTGCTGATGTTCTCGCTGAATTGGGAGTTGTCTGCATTTCAAAGGAGCAGGTAGATCATTACTTTGTGCGGAATACTCAATAAGCTGCATTTCAGCGCCTTGTGTTTTATAGACACTGTGTGAGAAATGTGGGATTTCGTTCGAAGCGGGTTTTCAATTGTGATGCAGTATCACATTCTGAGTTTCTTCCATATAGCTAACATGTACTTAGTGTTGTAAATCGTGCCAGAACCTTGGTTTCCAAATGTAGCTGAAAACAACGTTGGCTCTGATGTTCTCGCTGAACGTGGAGTTGTCTGCATTTCAAAGGAGCAGGTAGATCATTACTTTGTGTGGAATACTCAATAAGCTCCATTTCAGCGCATTGTGTTTCTTCCCTATAGCAAACAAGTACTTAGTGTTGTAAATGGTGCCAGAACCTTGGTTTTCAGAGGTACCTGAAAACTGCAATGGCGCTGATGTTCTCGCTGAATTGGGAGTTGTCTGCATTTCAAAGGAGCAGCTAGATCATATCTTTGTGCGGAATACTCAATAAGCTGCATTTCAAACCATTGTGTTTTATAGACACTGTGTGAGAAATGTTTGCTTTCATTCGAACCGGGTTTTGCATTGTGAACTGTTTCACATTCTGAGTTTCTTCCCTATAGCTAACATGTACTTCGTGTTGCAAATGGTGCCAGAACCTTAGTTTTCGAAGGTAGCTGAAAACGGCGTTGGCATGATGTTCTCGCTGAATTGGGAGTTGTCTGCATTTCAAAGGAGCAGCTAGATCACAACTTTGTGCGGAATACTCTATAAGCTGCATTGAAACGCATTGTGTTTCTTCCCTAGTGCTAACAAGTACTTAGCGTTGCAAATGGTGCCAGAACCTTGGTTTTCAAAGGTAGCTGAAAACTGCGTTGGCTCTGATGTTCTCGCTGAATGTGGAGTTGTCTGCATGTCAAAGGAGCAGCTAGATCATTACTTTGTGCGGAATACTCAATAAACTGCATTTCAGCGCATTGTGTTTTTGTTCCCTATAGCTAACATGTACTTAGTGTTGTAAATGGTGCCAGAACCTTGGTTTTCAAAGGTAGCCGAAAACTGTTGGTGCTGAATTTCTCGCTGAATGTGGAGTTGTCTCCATTTCAAAGAGGCAGCTAGATCATTACTTTGTGCGGAATACACAATAAGCTGCATTTCAGCGCATTGTGTTTTTTTTTTCCCTATAGCTAACATGTACTTAGTGTTGTAAATGGTGCAAGAACCTTGGTTTTCAAATGTAGCTGAAAACTGCGTTGGTGCTGAATTTCTCTCTGAATGTGGAGTTGTCTCCATTTCAAAGAGGCAGCTAGATCATTACTTTGTGCGGAATACTCAATAAGCTGCATTTCAGCGAATTGTGTTTTATAGACGCTGTGTGAGAAATGAGGGATTTCGTTCGAAGCGGGTTTTCAATTGTGAAGCAGTATCACATTCTGAGTTTCTTCCCTATAGCTAACATGTACTTAGTGTTGTAAATGGTGCCAGAACCTTGGTTTCCAAATGTAGCTGAAAACTACGTTGGCTCTGATGTTCTCGCAGAATGTGGAGCTCTCTGCATTTCAAAGGTGCAGCTAGATCATTACTTTGTGTGGAATACTCAATAAGCTGCATTTCAGCGCATTGTGTTTTATAGACATTGTGTGAGAAATGTTTGATTTCGTTCCAACCGTTTTTTCCATTGTGAACTGTTTCACATTGTGAGTTTCTTCCCTATAGCTAACATGTACTTAGTGTTGTAAATGGTGCCAAAACCTTATTTTTCAAAGCTAGCTGAAAACTGTGATGGCGCTGATGTTCTCGCTGATCATGGAGTTGCCTGCATTTCAAAGGATTAGCTAGATCATTACTTTGTGTGGAATACTCAATAAGCTGCATTTCAGCGCATTGTGTTTCTTCCCTATAGCTAACAAGTACTTAGTGTTGTAAATGGTGTCAGAAACTTGGTTTTCAAAGGTAGCTGAAAACTGCAATGGCGCTGATGTTCTGGGTGAATGTAGAGTTGTATACATTTCAAAGGAGCAGCTAGATCATTACTTTGTGTGGAATACTCAATAAGCTGCATTTCAGAGCATTGTGTTTCTTCCCTATAGCTAACAAGTACTTCGTGTTGTAAATGGTGCCACAACCTTGGTTTTCAAAGCTGGCTGAAAACTGCGTTGGCGCTAATGTTCTCGTTGAACGGGAAGTTGTCTGCATTTCAAAGGAGCAGCTAGGTCATTACTTTGTGCGGAATACACAATAAGCTGCATTTCAGCGCATTGTGTTTTTGTTCCCTATAGCTAACATGTACTTAGTGTTGTAAATGGTGCCAGAACCTTGGTTTCCAAATGTAGCTGAAAACTGCGTTGGTGCTGATGTTCTCGCTGAATTGGGAGTTGTCTGCATTTCAAAGGAGCAGGTAGATCATTACTTAGTGTGCAATACTCAATAAGCTGCATTTCAGCGCATTGTGTTTGATAGAAACTGTGTGAGAAATGTTTGATTTCGTTCGAACCGGGTTTTCCATTGTGAACTGTTTCAAATTGTGAGTTTCTCCCCTATACCTAACATGTACTTCCTGTTGTAAATCGTGCCAGAACCTTGGTTTTCGAATGTAGCTGAAAACGGCGTTGGCATGATGTTCTCGCTGAATTGGGAGTTGTCTGCATTTCAAATGAGCAGCTAGATCATTACTTTGTGTGGAATACTCAATAAGCTGCATTTCAGCGCATTGTGTTTTATAGACACTGTGTGAGAAATGTTTGATTTCGTTCGAAGCGGGTTTTCCATTGTGAACTGTTTTACATTGTGAGTTTCTCCCCTATAGCTAAAAAGCACTTCGTGTTGTAAATCGTGCAAGAACCTTGGTTTTAAAAGGTAGCTGAAAACTGCGTTGGTGCTGATGTTCTCGCTGAACGTGGAGTTGTCTGCATTTCAAAGGAGCAGGTAGATCATTACTTTGTGTGGAATACACAATAAGCTGCATTTCAGCGCATTGTGTTTTTCTTCCCTATAGCTAACAAGTACTTCGTGTTGTAAATGTTGCCAGAACCCTGGATTTCAAAGGTAGCTGAAAACTGCATTGGCGCTGATGTTCTCGCTGAACGTGGAGTTGTCTGCATTTCAAAGGAGCAGCTAGATCATTTCTTTGTGTGGAATACTCAATAAGCTGCATTTCAGCGCATTGAGTTTTATAGACACTGTGTGAGGAATGTGGGATTTCGTTCAAACCGCTTTTTCCATTGTGAACTGCTTCTCATTCTGAGTTTCTTCCCTGTAGCTAACATGTACTTCCTGTTGTAAATCCTGCCAGAACCTTGGTTTTCAAAGCTAGCTGAAAATTGCATTGGTGCTGATTTTCTTGCTGAATGTGGAGTTGTCTGCATTTCAAAGGAGCAGCTAGATCATTACTTTCTGTGGAATACTCAATAAGCTGCATTTCAGCGCATTGTGTTTTTATTCCCTATACCTAACATGTACTTCGTGTTGTAAATTGTGACAGAACCTTGGTTTTCAAAGGTAGCTGAAAACTGCGTTGGCGCTGATGTTCTCGCTGAACGTGGAGTTGAATGCATTTCAAAGGAGCAGCTAGATCATTACTTTGTGTGGAATACTCAATAAGCTGCATTTCAGCGCATTGTGTTTTATAGGCACTGTGTGAGAAATGTTTGATTTCGTTCGAAGCGTGTTTTCCATTGTGAACTGTTTCACATTCTGTGTTTCTTCCCTATAGCTAACATGTACTTAGGGTTGTAAATGGTGCCAGAACCTTGGTTTTCGAAGGAAGCTGAAAACTGCGTGGGCGCTGATGTTCTCGCTGAACGTGGTGTTGTCTGCATTTCAAAGGAGCAGGTAGATCATATCTTTGTGCGGAATACTCAATAAGCTGCATTTCAAAGCATTGTGTTTTATAGACACTGTGTGAGAAATGTTTGCTTTCGTTCGAACCGGGTTTTCCATTGTGAACTGTTTCACATTCTGAGTTTCTTCCCTATAGCTAACATGTACTTCCTGTTGTAAATCGTGCCAGAACCTTAGTTTTCGAAGGTAGCTCAAAACGGCGTTGGCATGATGTTCTCGCTGAATTGGGAGTTGTCTGCATTTCAAAGGAGCAGGTAGATCATTACTTTGTGCGGAATACACAATAAGCTGAATTTCAGCGCATTGTGTTTTTCTTCCCTATAGCTAACATGTACTTCGTGTTGTAAAAGGTGCCAGAACCTTGGTTTTCAAAGGTAGCTGAAAACTGTGTTGGCGCTGATGTTCTCGCTGAACGTGGAGTTTTCTGCATTTCAAAGGAGTAGCTAGATCATTACTTTGTGCGGAATAATCAATAAACTCCATTTCAGCGCATTGTGTTTCTTCCCTATAGCTAACAAGTACTTCGTGTTGTAAATGTTGCCAGAACCCTGGATTTCAAAGGTAGCTGAAAACTGCATTGGCGCTGATGTTCTCGCTGAACGTGGAGTTGTCTGCATTTCAAAGGAGCAGCTAGATCATTTCTTTGTGTGGAATACTCAAGAAGCTGCATTTCAGCGCATTGTGTTTTATAGACACTGTGTGAGAAATGTGGGATTTCATTCGAACCGGGTTTCCCATTGTGAACTATTTCACATTCTGAGTTTCTTCCCTATAGCTAACATGTACTTCGTGTTGTAAATGGTGCCAGAACCTTGGTTTTCAAAGCTAGCTGCAAACTGCGTTGGTGCTGATGTTCTCGCTGAACGTGGAGTTGAATGCATTTCAAAAGAGCAGCTAGATCATTACTTTGTGCGGAATACTCAATAAGCTGCATTTCAGCGCATTGTGTTTTTCTTCCCTATAGCTAACCTGTTCTTAGTGTTGTAAATTATGCCAGAACCTTGGTTTTCAAAGCTAGCTGAAAACTGCGTTGGCGCTGATGTTCTTGCTGAACTTGGAGTTGAATGCATTTCAAAAGAGCAGCTAGATCATTACTTTGTGCGGAATACTCAATAAGCTGCATTTCAACGCATTGTGTTTCTTCCCTATAGCTAACAAGTACTTGGTGTTGTAAATCGTGCAAGAACCTTGGTTTTCAAAGGTAGCTGAAAACTTCATTGGCGCTGATGTTCTCACTGAATTTGGAGTTGAATGCATTTCAAAGGAGCAGCTAGATCATTACTTTGTGCGGAATACTCAATAAGCTGCATTTAAGCGCATTGTGTTTTATAGACGCTGTGTGAGAAATGTGGGATTTCGTTCGAAGCGGGTTTTCAATTGTAATGCAGTATCACATTCTGAGTTTCTTCCCTATATCTAACATGTACTTAGTGTTGTAAATCGTGCCAGAACCTTGGTTTCCAAATGTAGCTGAAAACTACGTTGGCTCTGATGTTCTCGTTGAACGTGGAGTTGTCTGCATTTCAAAGGAGCAGCTAGATCATTACTTTGTGCGGAATACTCAATAAGCTGCATTTAAGCGCCTTGTGTTTTATAGACGCTGTGTGAGAAATGTGGGATTTCGTTCGAAGCTGGTTTTCAGTTGTAATGCAGTATCACATTCTGAGTTTCTTCCCTATATCTAACATGTACTTAGTGTTGTAAATCGTGCCAGAACCTTGGTTTCCAAATGTAGCTGAAAACTACGTTGGATCTGATGTTCTCGCTGAACGTGGAGCTGTCTGCATTTCAAAGGAGAAGCTAGATCATTACTTTGAGTGGAATATACAATAAGCTGCATTTCAGTGCATTGCGTTTTTCGTCCCTATAGCTAACATGTACTTAGTGTTGTAAATGGTGCCAGAACCTTGGTTTTCAAATGTAGCTGAAAACTGCGTTGGTGCTGATGTTCTCGCTGAATTGGGAGTTGTCTGCATTTCAAAGGAGCAGGTAGATCATTACTTTGTGCGGAATACTCAATAAGCTGCATTTCAGCGCCTTGTGTTTTATAGACACTGTGTGAGAAATGTGGGATTTCGTTCGAAGCGGGTTTTCAATTGTGATGCAGTATCACATTCTGAGTTTCTTCCATATAGCTAACATGTACTTAGTGTTGTAAATCGTGCCAGAACCTTGGTTTCCAAATGTAGCTGAAAACAACGTTGGCTCTGATGTTCTCGCTGAACGTGGAGTTGTCTGCATTTCAAAGGAGCAGGTAGATCATTACTTTGTGTGGAATACTCAATAAGCTCCATTTCAGCGCATTGTGTTTCTTCCCTATAGCAAACAAGTACTTAGTGTTGTAAATGGTGCCAGAACCTTGGTTTTCAGAGGTACCTGAAAACTGCAATGGCGCTGATGTTCTCGCTGAATTGGGAGTTGTCTGCATTTCAAAGGAGCAGCTAGATCATATCTTTGTGCGGAATACTCAATAAGCTGCATTTCAAACCATTGTGTTTTATAGACACTGTGTGAGAAATGTTTGCTTTCATTCGAACCGGGTTTTGCATTGTGAACTGTTTCACATTCTGAGTTTCTTCCCTATAGCTAACATGTACTTCGTGTTGCAAATGGTGCCAGAACCTTAGTTTTCGAAGGTAGCTGAAAACGGCGTTGGCATGATGTTCTCGCTGAATTGGGAGTTGTCTGCATTTCAAAGGAGCAGCTAGATCACAACTTTGTGCGGAATACTCTATAAGCTGCATTGAAACGCATTGTGTTTCTTCCCTAGTGCTAACAAGTACTTAGCGTTGCAAATGGTGCCAGAACCTTGGTTTTCAAAGGTAGCTGAAAACTGCGTTGGCTCTGATGTTCTCGCTGAATGTGGAGTTGTCTGCATGTCAAAGGAGCAGCTAGATCATTACTTTGTGCGGAATACTCAATAAACTGCATTTCAGCGCATTGTGTTTTTGTTCCCTATAGCTAACATGTACTTAGTGTTGTAAATGGTGCCAGAACCTTGGTTTTCAAAGGTAGCCGAAAACTGTTGGTGCTGAATTTCTCGCTGAATGTGGAGTTGTCTCCATTTCAAAGAGGCAGCTAGATCATTACTTTGTGCGGAATACACAATAAGCTGCATTTCAGCGCATTGTGTTTTTTTTTTCCCTATAGCTAACATGTACTTAGTGTTGTAAATGGTGCAAGAACCTTGGTTTTCAAATGTAGCTGAAAACTGCGTTGGTGCTGAATTTCTCTCTGAATGTGGAGTTGTCTCCATTTCAAAGAGGCAGCTAGATCATTACTTTGTGCGGAATACTCAATAAGCTGCATTTCAGCGAATTGTGTTTTATAGACGCTGTGTGAGAAATGAGGGATTTCGTTCGAAGCGGGTTTTCAATTGTGAAGCAGTATCACATTCTGAGTTTCTTCCCTATAGCTAACATGTACTTAGTGTTGTAAATGGTGCCAGAACCTTGGTTTCCAAATGTAGCTGAAAACTACGTTGGCTCTGATGTTCTCGCAGAATGTGGAGCTCTCTGCATTTCAAAGGTGCAGCTAGATCATTACTTTGTGTGGAATACTCAATAAGCTGCATTTCAGCGCATTGTGTTTTATAGACATTGTGTGAGAAATGTTTGATTTCGTTCCAACCGTTTTTTCCATTGTGAACTGTTTCACATTGTGAGTTTCTTCCCTATAGCTAACATGTACTTAGTGTTGTAAATGGTGCCAAAACCTTATTTTTCAAAGCTAGCTGAAAACTGTGATGGCGCTGATGTTCTCGCTGATCATGGAGTTGCCTGCATTTCAAAGGATTAGCTAGATCATTACTTTGTGTGGAATACTCAATAAGCTGCATTTCAGCGCATTGTGTTTCTTCCCTATAGCTAACAAGTACTTAGTGTTGTAAATGGTGTCAGAAACTTGGTTTTCAAAGGTAGCTGAAAACTGCAATGGCGCTGATGTTCTGGGTGAATGTAGAGTTGTATACTTTTCAAAGGAGCAGCTAGATCATTACTTTGTGTGGAATACTCAATAAGCTGCATTTCAGCGCATTGTGTTTCTTCCCTATAGCTAACAAGTACTTCGTGTTGTAAATGGTGCCACAACCTTGGTTTTCAAAGCTGGCTGAAAACTGCGTTGGCGCTAATGTTCTCGTTGAACGGGAAGTTGTCTGCATTTCAAAGGAGCAGCTAGGTCATTACTTTGTGCGGAATACACAATAAGCTGCATTTCAGCGCATTGTGTTTTTGTTCCCTATAGCTAACATGTACTTAGTGTTGTAAATGGTGCCAGAACCTTGGTTTCCAAATGTAGCTGAAAACTGCGTTGGTGCTGATGTTCTCGCTGAATTGGGAGTTGTCTGCATTTCAAAGGAGCAGGTAGATCATTACTTAGTGTGCAATACTCAATAAGCTGCATTTCAGCGCATTGTGTTTGATAGAAACTGTGTGAGAAATGTTTGATTTCGTTCGAACCGGGTTTTCCATTGTGAACTGTTTCAAATTGTGAGTTTCTCCCCTATACCTAACATGTACTTCCTGTTGTAAATCGTGCCAGAACCTTGGTTTTCGAATGTAGCTGAAAACGGCGTTGGCATGATGTTCTCGCTGAATTGGGAGTTGTCTGCATTTCAAATGAGCAGCTAGATCATTACTTTGTGTGGAATACTCAATAAGCTGCATTTCAGCGCATTGTGTTTTATAGACACTGTGTGAGAAATGTTTGATTTCGTTCGAAGCGGGTTTTCCATTGTGAACTGTTTTACATTGTGAGTTTCTCCCCTATAGCTAAAAAGCACTTCGTGTTGTAAATCGTGCAAGAACCTTGGTTTTAAAAGGTAGCTGAAAACTGCGTTGGTGCTGATGTTCTCGCTGAACGTGGAGTTGTCTGCATTTCAAAGGAGCAGGTAGATCATTACTTTGTGTGGAATACACAATAAGCTGCATTTCAGCGCATTGTGTTTTTCTTCCCTATAGCTAACAAGTACTTCGTGTTGTAAATGTTGCCAGAACCCTGGATTTCAAAGGTAGCTGAAAACTGCATTGGCGCTGATGTTCTCGCTGAACGTGGAGTTGTCTGCATTTCAAAGGAGCAGCTAGATCATTTCTTTGTGTGGAATACTCAAGAAGCTGCATTTCAGCGCATTGTGTTTTATAGACACTGTGTGAGAAATGTGGGATTTCATTCGAACCGGGTTTCCCATTGTGAACTGTTTCACATTCTGAGTTTCTTCCCTATAGCTAACATGTACTTCGTGTTGTAAATCGTGCCAGAACCTTGGTTTTCAAAGCTAGCTGCAAACTGCATTGGCGCTGATGTTCTCGCTGAACGTGGAGTTGTCTGCATTTCAAAGGAGCAGCTAGATCATTACTTTGTGCGGAATACTCAATAAGCTGCATTTCAACGCATTGTGTTTCTTCCCTATAGCTAACATGTACTTAGTGTTGTAAATCGTGCCAGAACCTTGGTTTTCAAAGGGAGCTGAAAACTGCGTGGGTGCTGATGTTCTCGTTGAACGTGGAATTATCTGCAATTCAAAGGAGCAGCTAGATCATTACTTTGTGCGGAATACTCAATAAGCTGCATTTCAGCGCATTGTGTTTTTTCCCTATAGCTAACATTTACTTTGTGTTGTAAATCTTGCCAGAACCCTGGATTTCAAAGGTAGCTGAAAACTGTTTTGTGCTGATGTTCTCGCTGAACGTGGAGTTGTCTGCATTTCAAAGGAGCAGCTAGATCATTACTTAGTGTGGAATACTCAATAAGCTGCATTTCAAAGCATTGTGTTTTATAGGCACTGTTTTAGAAATGTTTGGTTTCGTTCAAACCGGGTTTTCCATTGTGAACTGTTTCACATTCTGAGTTTCTTCCCTATAGCTAACATGTACTTCGTGTTGTAAATCGTGCAAGAACCTTGGTTTTCAAAGGTAGATGAAAACTGCGTTGACTCTGATGTTCTCGCTGAATGTGGAATTGTCTGCATTTCAAAGGAGCAGCTAGCTAGATCATTACTTTGTGCGGAATACTCAATGAGCTGCATTTCAGCGCATTGTGTTTTTATTCCCTATACGTAACATGTACTTAGTGTTGTAAATGGTGCCAGAATCTTGGTTTTCAAATGTAGCTGAAAACTGTTGGTGCTGAATTTCTCGCTGAATGTGGAGTTGTCTCCATTTCAAAGAGGCAGCTAGATCATTACTTTGTGCGGAATACACAATAAGCTGCATTTCACCGCATTGTGTTTTTTTTTCCCTATAGCTAACATGTACTTAGTGTTGTAAATGGTGCCAGAACCTTGGTTTCCAAAGGTAGCTGAAAACTGCGTTGTCTCTGATGTTCTCACTGAACGTAGAGTTGTATACATTTCAAAGGAGCAGCTAGATCATTACTTTGTGTGGAATACTCAATAAGCTGCATTTCAGCGCATTGTGTTTCTTCCCTATAGCTAACAAGTACTTAGTGTTGTAAATGGTGTCAGAAACTTGGTTTTCAAAGGTAGCTGAAAACTGCAATGGCGCTGATGTTCTCGCTGAATGTAGAGTTGTATACATTTCAAAGGAGCAGCTAGATCATTACTTTGTGTGGAATACTCAATAAGCTGCATTTCAGCGCATTGTGTTTCTTCCCTATAGCTAACAAGTACTTCGTGTTGTAAATGGTGCCACAACCTTGGTTTTCAAAGCTGGCTGAAAACTGCGTTGGCGCTAATGTTCTCGTTGAACGGGAAGTTGTCTGCATTTCAAAGGAGCAGCTAGGTCATTACTTTGTGCGGAATACACAATAAGCTGCATTTCAGCGCATTGTGTTTTTGTTCCCTATAGCTAACATGTACTTAGTGTTGTAAATGGTGCCAGAACCTTGGTTTTCAAATGTAGCTGAAAACTGCATTGGTGCTGATGTTCTCGCTGAATTGGGAGTTGTCTGCATTTCAAAGGAGGAGGTAGATCATTACTTTGTGCGGAATACTCAATAAGCTGCATTTCAGCGCCTTGTGTTTTATAGACACTGTGTGAGAAATGTGGGATTTCGTTCGAAGCGGGTTTTCAATTGTGATGCAGTATCACATTCTGAGTTTCTTCCATATAGCTAACATGTACTTAGTGTTGTAAATCGTGCCAGAACCTTGGTTTCCAAATGTAGCTGAAAACAACGTTGGCTCTGATGTTCTCGCTGAACGTGGAGTTGTCTGCATTTCAAAGGAGCAGGTAGATCATTACTTTGTGTGGAATACTCAATAAGCTCCATTTCAGCGCATTGTGTTTCTTCCCTATAGCTAACAAGTACTTAGTGTTGTAAATGGTGCCAGAACCTTGGTTTTCAGAGGTACCTGAAAACTGCATTGGCGCTGATGTTCTCGCTGAATTGGGAGTTGTCTGCATTTCAAAGGAGCAGCTAGATCATATCTTTGTGCGGAATACTCAATAAGCTGCATTTCAAACCATTGTGTTTTATAGACACTGTGTGAGAAATGTTTGCTTTCGTTCGTACCGGGTTTTGCATTGTGAACTGTTTCACATTCTGAGTTTCTTCCCTATAGCTAACATGTACTTCCTGTTGTAAATGGTGCCAGAACCTTAGTTTTCGAAGATAGCTGAAAACGGCGTTGGCATGATGTTCTCGCTGAATTGGGAGTTGTCTGCATTTCAAAGGAGCAGCTAGATCACAACTTTGTGCGGAATACTCTATAAGCTGCATTGAAACGCATTGTGTTTCTTCCCTAGTGCTAACAAGTACTTAGCGTTGCAAATGGTGCCAGAACCCTGGTTTTCAAAGGTAGCTGAAAACTGCGTTGGCTCTGATGTTCTCGCTGAATGTGGAGTTGTCTGCATGTCAAAGGAGCAGCTAGATCATTACTTTGTGCGGAATACTCAATAAACTGCATTTCAGCGCATTGTGTTTTTATTCCCTATACGTAACATGTACTTAGTGTTGTAAATGGTGCCAGAACCTTGGTTTTCAAAGGTAGCCGAAAACTGTTGGTGCTGAATTTCTCGCTGAATGTGGAGTTGTCTCCATTTCAAAGAGGCAGCTAGATCATTACTTTGTGCGGAATACACAATAAGCTGCATTTCAGCGCATTGTGTTTTTTTTTCCCTATAGCTAACATGTACTTAGTGTTGTAAATGGTGCCAGAACCTTGGTTTTCAAATGTAGCTGAAAACTGCGTTGGTGCTGAATTTCTCTCTGAATGTGGAGTTGTCTCCATTTCAAAGAGGCAGCTAGATCATTACTTTGTGCGGAATACTCAATAAGCTGCATTTCAGCGCGTTGTGTTTTATAGACGCTGTGTGAGAAATGAGGGATTTCGTTCGAAGCGGGTTTTCAATTGTGAAGCAGTATCACATTCTGAGTTTCTTCCCTATAGCTAACATGTACTTAGTGTTGTAAATGGTGCCAGAACCTTGGTTTCCAAATGTAGCTGAAAACTACCTTGGCTCTGATGTTCTCGCAGAATGTGGAGCTCTCTGCATTTCAAAGGAGCAGCTAGATCATTACTTTGTGTGGAATACTCAATAAGCTGCATTTCAGCGCATTGTGTTTCATAGACATTGTGTGAGAAATGTTTGATTTCGTTCCAACCGTTTTTTCCATTGTGAACTGTTTCACATTGTGAGTTTCTTCCCTATAGCTAACATGTACTTAGTGTTGTAAATGGTGCCAAAACCTTATTTTTCAAAGCTAGCTGAAAACTGTGATGGCGCTGATGTTCTCGCTGATCATGGAGTTGCCTGCATTTCAAAGGATTAGCTAGATCATTACTTTGTGTGGAATACTCAATAAGCTGCATTTCAGCGCATTGGGCTTTATAGACAATGAGAAATGTTTGATTTCGTTCGAACCGGGTTTTCCATTGCGAACTGTTTCACATTGTGAGTTTCTTCCCTATAGCTAACATGTACTTAGTGTTGTAAATGGTGCCAGAACCTTGGTTTTCAAAGGTAGCTGAAAACTGCATTGGCTCTGATGTTCTCGCTGAACGTGGAGTTTTCTGCATTTCAAAGGAGCAGCTTGAACATTACTTTGTGTGGAAAACTCAATAAGCTGCATTTCAACGCATTGTGTTTCTTCCCTATAGCTAACAAGTACTTGGTGTTGTAAATCGTGCAAGAACCTTGGTTTTCAAAGGTAGCTGAAAACTTCATTGGCGCTGATGTTCTCTTGAATTTGGAGTTGAATGCATTTCAAAGGAGCAGCTAGATCATTACTTTGTGCGGAATACTCAATAAGCTGCATTTCAGCGCGTTGTGTTTTATAGACGCTGTGTGAGAAATGTGAGATTTCGTTCGAAGCGGGTTTTCAATTGCAATGCAGTATCACATTCTGAGTTTCTTCCCTATATCTAACATGTACTTAGTGTTGTAAATCGTGCCAGAACCTTGGTTTCCAAATGTAGCTGAAAACTACGTTGGCTCTGAGGTTCTCGCTGAACGTGGAGTTGTCTGCATTTCAAAGGAGAAGCTAGATCATTACTTTGAGTGGAATATACAATAAGCTGCATTTCAGCGCATTGTGTTTTTCTTCCCTATAGCTAACATGTACTTAGTGTTGTAAATGGTGCCAGAACCTTGGTTTTCAAAGCTAGCTGAAAACTGTGTTGGCGCTAATTTTCTCGCTGAATGTGGAGTTGTCTGCATTTGAAAGGAGCAGCTAGATCATTACTTTGTGCGGAATACTCAATAAGCTGCATTTCAGCGCGTTGTGTTTGTTCACTATAGCTAAAATTTACTTCGTGTTGTAAATGTTGCCAGAACCCTGGATTTCAAAGGTAGCTGAAAACTGCTTTGGCACTGATGTTCTCGCTGAATTGGGAGTTGTCTGCATGTCAAAGGAGCAGCTAGATCATTACTTTGTGCGGAATACTCAATAAACTGCATTTCAGCGCATTGTGTTTTTATTCCCTATACGTAACATGTACTTAGTGTTGTAAATGGTGCCAGAACCTTGGTTTTCAAAGGTAGCCGAAAACTGTTGGTGCTGAATTTCTCGCTGAATGTGGAGTTGTCTCCATTTCAAAGAGGCAGCTAGATCATTACTTTGTGCGGAATACACAATAAGCTGCATTTCAGCGCATTGTGTGTTTTTTTCCCTATAGCTAACATGTACTTAGTGTTGTAAATGGTGCCAGAACCTTGGTTTTCAAATGTAGCTGAAAACTGCGTTGGTGCTGAATTTCTCTCTGAATGTGGAGTTGTCTCCATTTCAAAGAGGCAGCTAGATCATTACTTTGTGCGGAATACTCAATAAGCTGCATTTCAGCGCGTTGTGTTTTATAGACGCTGTGTGAGAAATGAGGGATTTCGTTCGAAGCAGGTTTTCAATTGTGAAGCAGTATCACATTCTGAGTTTCTTCCCTATAGCTAACATGTACTTAGTGTTGTAAATGGTGCCAGAACCTTGGTTTCCAAATGTAGCTGAAAACTACCTTGGCTCTGATGTTCTCGCAGAATGTGGAGCTCTCTGCATTTCAAAGGAGCAGCTAGATCATTACTTTGTGTGGAATACTCAATAAGCTGCATTTCAGCGCATTGTGTTTCATAGACATTGTGTGAGAAATGTTTGATTTCGTTCCAACCGTTTTTTCCATTGTGAACTGTTTCACATTGTGAGTTTCTTCCCTATAGCTAACATGTACTTAGTGTTGTAAATGGTGCCAAAACCTTATTTTTCAAAGCTAGCTGAAAACTGTGATGGCGCTGATGTTCTCGCTGATCATGGAGTTGCCTGCATTTCAAAGGATTAGCTAGATCATTACTTTGTGTGGAATACTCAATAAGCTGCATTTCAGCGCATTGGGCTTTATAGACAATGAGAAATGTTTGATTTCGTTCGAACCGGGTTTTCCATTGCGAACTGTTTCACATTGTGAGTTTCTTCCCTATAGCTAACATGTACTTAGTGTTGTAAATGGTGCCAGAACCTTGGTTTTCAGAGGTACCTGAAAACTGCATTGGCTCTGATGTTCTCGCTGAACGTGGAGTTTTCTGCATTTCAAAGGAGCAGCTTGAACATTACTTTGTGTGGAAAACTCAATAAGCTGCATTTCAACGCATTGTGTTTCTTCCCTATAGCTAACAAGTACTTGGTGTTGTAAATCGTGCAAGAACCTTGGTTTTCAAAGGTAGCTGAAAACTTCATTGGCGCTGATGTTCTCTTGAATTTGGAGTTGAATGCATTTCAAAGGAGCAGCTAGATCATTACTTTGTGCGGAATACTCAATAAGCTGCATTTCAGCGCGTTGTGTTTTATAGACGCTGTGTGAGAAATGTGAGATTTCGTTCGAAGCGGGTTTTCAATTGCAATGCAGTATCACATTCTGAGTTTCTTCCCTATATCTAACATGTACTTAGTGTTGTAAATCGTGCCAGAACCTTGGTTTCCAAATGTAGCTGAAAACTACGTTGGCTCTGAGGTTCTCGCTGAACGTGGAGTTGTCTGCATTTCAAAGGAGAAGCTAGATCATTACTTTGAGTGGAATATACAATAAGCTGCATTTCAGCGCATTGTGTTTTTCTTCCCTATAGCTAACATGTACTTAGTGTTGTAAATGGTGCCAGAACCTTGGTTTTCAAAGCTAGCTGAAAACTGTGTTGGCGCTAATTTTCTCGCTGAATGTGGAGTTGTCTGCATTTGAAAGGAGCAGCTAGATCATTACTTTGTGCGGAATACTCAATAAGCTGCATTTCAGCGCGTTGTGTTTGTTCACTATAGCTAAAATTTACTTCGTGTTGTAAATGTTGCCAGAACCCTGGATTTCAAAGGTAGCTGAAAACTGCTTTGGCACTGATGTTCTCGCTGAATTGGGAGTTGTCTGCATTACAAAGGAGCAGCTAGATAATTCCTTTGTGTGGAATACTCAATAAGCTGCATTTCAACGCATTGTGTTTCTTCCTATAGCTAACAAGTACTTAGTGATGTAAATGGTGCCAGAGCCTTGGTTTTCAAAGGTAGCTGAAAACTGCGTTGGCGCTGATGTTCTCGCTGAACGTGGTGTTGTCTGCATTTCAAGGAGCAGGTAGATCATTACTTTGTGTGGAATACTCAATAAGCTGCATTTCAGCGCATTGAGTTTTTATTCCCTATATCTAACATGTACTTAGTGTTATAAATGGTGCCAGAATCCTGGATTTCAAAGGTAGCTGAAAACTGCGTTGGTGCTGATTTTCTCGTTGAACGTGGAGTTGAATACATTTCAAAGGAGCAGCTAGATCATTACTTTGTGCGGAATACTCAATAAGCTGCATTTCAGCGCATTGTGTTTTATAGAAACTGTTTTTGAAATGTTTGATTTCATTCGAACCAGGTTTTCCATTGTGAACTGTTTCACATTCTGAGTTTCTTCCCTATAGCTAACATGTACTTCCTGTTGTAAATGGTGCAAGAACCTTGGTTTTCGAAGGTAGCTAAAAACTGCATTGGCATGATGTTCTCGCTGAATGTGGAGTTGTCTGCATTTCAAAGGAGCAGGTAGATCATTACTTTGTGTGGAATACACAATAAGATGCTTTTCAGCGCATTGTGTTTTTGTTTCCCTATAGCTAACATGTACTTAGTTTTGTAAATGGTGCCAGAACCTTGGATTTCAAAGGTAGCTGAAATCTGCGTTGTCTCTGATGTTCTCACTGAACGTAGAGTTGTATACATTTCAAAGGAGCAGCTAGATCATTACTTTGTGCGGAATACTCAATAAGCTGCATTTCAGCGCATTGTGTTTTATAGACGCTGTGTGAGAGATGAGGCATTTCATTCGAAGTGGGTTTTCAATTGTGAAGCAGTATCACATTCTGAGTTTCTTCCCTATAGCTAACATGTACTTAGTGTTGTAAATTGAGCCAGAACCTTGGTTTCCAAATGTAGCTGAAAACTACGTTGGCTCTGATGTTCTCGCAGAATGTGGAGTTGTCTGCATTTCAAAGGAGCAGCTAGATCATTTCTTTGTGTGGAATACTTAATAAGCTGCATTTTAGCGCTTTGTGTTTTATAGAAACTGTTTTTGAAATGTTTGATTTCATTCGAACTAGGTTTTCCATATGAACTGTTTCACATTGTGAGTCTCTTCCCTATAGCTAACATGTACTTAGTGTTGTAAATGGTGCCAGAACCTTGGTTTTCAAAGCTAGCTGAAAACTGCATTGATTCTGATGTTCTCGCTGAACGTGGAGTTATCTGCATTTCAAAGGAGCAGCTAGAACATTACTTTGTGTGGAATACTCAATAAGCTGCATTTCAACGCATTGTGTTTCTTCCCTATAGCTAACAAGTACTTGGTGTTGTAAATCGTGCAAGAACCTTGGTTTTCAAAGGTAGCTGAAAACTTCATTGGCGCTGATGTTCTCGCTGAATGTGGAGTTGAATGCATTTCAAAGGAGCAGCTAGATCATTACTTTGTGCGGAATACTCAATAAGCTGCATTTCAGCGCATTGTGTTTTATAGAAGCTGTGTGAGAAATGTGGGATTTCGTTCGAAGCGGGTTTTCAATTGTGATGCAGTATCACATTCTGAGTTTCTACCCTATAGCTAACATGTACTTAGTGTTGTAAATGGTGCCAGAACCTTGGTTTCCAAATGTAGCTGAAAACTACGTTGGCTTTGATGTTCTCGCTGAACGTGGAGTTGTCTGCATTTCAAAGGAGCAGCTAGATCATTACTTTGTGCGGAATACACAATAAGCTGCATTTCAGCGCCTTGTGTTTTTATTCCCTATACGTAACATGTACTTCGTGTTGTAAATGGTGCCAGAACCTTGGTTTTCAAAGGTAGCTGAAAACTGCGTTGGTGCTGATGTTCTCCTTGAACGTGGAATTATCTGCAATTCAAAGGAGCAGCAAGGTCATTACTTTGTGCGGAATACCAATAAGCTGCATTTCAGTGCATTGTGTTTGTTCCCTATACCTAACATGTACTTCGTGTTGTAAATGTTGCCAGAACCCTGGATTTCAAAGGTAGCTGAAAACTGCATTGGCGCTGATGTTTTCGCTGAATTGGGAGTTGTCTGCATTTCAAAGGAGCAGCTAGATCATTACTTTGTGTGGAATACACAATAAGATGCTTTTCAGCGCATTGTGTTTTTTTTCCCTATAGCTAACATGTACTTAGTTTTGTAAATGGTGCCAGAACCTTGGTTTTCAAAGGTAGCTGAAAACTGCGTTGTCTCTGATGTTCTCACTGAACGTAGAGTTGTATACATTTCAAAGGAGCAGCTAGATCATTACTTTTTGCGGAATACTCAATAAGCTGCATTTCAGCGCATTGTGTTTTTATTCCCTATACGTAACATTTACTTAGTGTTGTAAGTGGTGCCAGAACCTTGGTTTTCAAAGCTAGCTGAAAACTGCGTTCGTGCTGATTTTCTCGCTGAATGTGGAGTTGTCTGCATTTCAAAGGAGCAGCTAGATCATTACTTTGTGTGGAATACACAATAAGATGCATTTCAGCGCATTGTGTTTTTATTCCCTATAGCTAACATGTATATCGTGTTGTAAATCGTGCCAGAACCTTGGTTTTCAAAGGTAGCTGAAAACTGCTTTGGCACTGATGTTCTCACTGAATTGGGAGTTGTCTGCATTTCAAAGTAGCAGCTAGATCATTTCTTTGTGTGGAATACTCTATAAGCTGCATTTCAGCGCATTGTGTTTTACAGACACTGCGTGAGAAATGTTTGATTTTGTTCGAACCGGGTTTTCCATTGTGAACTGTTTCACATTCTGAGTTTCTTCCCTATAGCTAACATGTACTTCATGTTGTAAATGGTGCCAGAACCTTGGTTTTCAAAGCTAGCTGCAAACTGCAATGGCGCTGATGTTCTCGCAGAATGTGGAGCTCTCTGCATTTCAAAGGAGCAGCTAGATCATATCTTTGTGCGGAATACTCAATAAGCTGCATTTCAAACCATTGTGTTTTATAGACACTGTGTGAGAAATGTTTGCTTTCGTTCGAACCGGGTTTTCCATTGTGAACTGTTTCACATTCTGAGTTTCTTCCCTATAGCTAACATCTACTTCCTGTTGTAAATGGTGCCAGAACCTTAGTTTTCGAAGGTAGCTGAAAACGGCGTTGGCATGATGTTCTCGCTGAACGTAGAGTTGTATACATTTCAAAGGAGCAGCTAGATCACAACTTTGTGCGGAATACTCAATAAGCTGCATTGAAACGCATTGTGTTTCTTCCCTAGAGCTAACAAGTACTTAGTGTTGTAAATGTTGCCAGAACCTTGGTTTTCAAAGGTAGCCAAAACTGCGTTGGCTCTGATGTACTCGCTGAATGTGGAGTTGAATGCATTTCAAAGGAGCAGCTAGATCATTACTTTGTGCGGAATACTCAATAAGCTGCATTTCAGCGCATTGTGTTTTTATTCCCTATAGCTAACAAGTACTTACTGTTGTAAATTGTGCCAGAACCTTGGTTTTCAAAGCTAGCTGAAAAACGTTGGTGCTGATGTTCTCGCTGAATGTGGTGTTGTCTGCATTTCAAAGTAGCAGCTAGGTCATTACTTTGTGCGGAATACTCAATAAGCTGCATTTCAGCGCATTGTGTTTTATAGACGCTGTGTGAGAAATGTTTGATTTCGTTCGAAGCGGGTTTTCAATTGTGATGCAGTATCACATTGTGAGTTTCTTCCCTATAGCTAACATGTATTTCAAAGGATTAGCTAGATCATTACTTTGTGTGGAATACTCAATAAGCTGCATTTCAGCGCATTGTGTTTCTTCCTTATAGCTAACATGTACTTAGTGTTGTAAATGGTGTCAGAACCTTGGTTCTCAAAGGTAGCTGAAACTGCATTGGCGCTGATGTTCTGCTTGAAGGTAGAGTTGTATACATTTCAAAGGAGCAGCTAGAACATTACTTTGTGTGGAATACTCAATAAGCTGCATTTCAACGCATTGTGTTTCTTCCCTATAGCTAACATGTACTTCGTGTTGTAAATGTTGCCAGAATCTTGGTTTTCAAAGGTAGCTGAAAACTTCATTGGCGCTGATGTTCTCACTGAATGTGGAGTTGAATGCATTTCAAAGGAGCAGCTAGATCATTACTTTGTGCGGAATACTCAATAAGCTGCCCCTCAGCGCATTGTGTTTTATAGACGCTGTGTGAGAAATGTGGGATTTCGTTCGAAGCGGGTTTTCAATTGTGATGCAGTATCACATTCTGAGTTTCTTCCATATAGCTAACATGTACTTCGTCTTGTAAATCGTGCCAGAACCTTGGTTTCCAAATGTAGCTGAAAACTACGTTGGCTCTGATGTTCTCGCTGAACGTGGAGTTGTCTGCATTTCAAAGGAGCAGCTAGATCATTACTTTGTGTGGAATACTCAATAAGCTCCATTTCAGCGCATTGTGTTTCTTCCCTATAGCTAACAAGTACTTAGTGTTGTAAATGGTGCCAGAACCTTGGTTTTCAAAGGTAGCTGAAAACTGCATTGGCGCTGATGGTCTCGCTGAACGTGGAGTTGTCTGCATTTCAAAGGAGCAGCTAGATCATTACTTAGTGTGCAATACTCAATAAGCTGCATTTCAGCGCATTGTGTTTTATAGACACTGTGTGAGAAATGTTTGATTTCGTTCGAACCGGGTTTTCCATTGTGAACTGTTACACATTCTGAGTTTCTTCCCTATAGCTAACATGTACTTCATGTTGTAAATGGTGCCAGAACCTTAGTTTTCGAAGGTAGCTGAAAACGGCGTTGGCATGATGTTCTCGCTGAATTGGGAGTTGTCTGCATTTCAAAGGAGCAGCTAGATCACAACTTTGTGCGGAATACTCTATAAGCTGCATTGAAACGCATTGTGTTTCTTACCTAGTGCTAACAAGTACTTAGCGTTGCAAATGGTGCCAGAATCTTGGTTTTCAAAGGTAGCTGAAAACTGCGTTGGCTCTGATGTTCTCGCTGAATGTGGAGTTGTCTGCATTTCAAAGGAGCAGCTAGATCATTACTTTGTGTGGAATACTCAATAAACTGCATTTCAGCGCATTGTGTTTTTATTCCCTATATGTAACATGTACTTAGTGTTGTAAATGGTGCCAGAACCTTGGTTTTCAAAGGTAGCCGAAAACTGTTGGTGCTGAATTTCTCGCTGAATGTGGAGTTGTCTCCATTTCAAAGAGGCAGCTAGATCATTACTTTGTGCGGAATACACAATAAGCTGCATTTCAACGCATTGTGTTTTTTTTTCCCTATAGCTAACATGTACTTAGTGTTGTAAATGGTGCCAGAACCTTGGTTTTCAAAGGTAGCTGAAAACTGCGTTGTCTCTGATGTTCTCACTGAACGTAGAGTTGTATACATTTCAAAGGAGCAGCTAGATCATTACTTTGTGCGGAATACTCAATAAGCTGCATTTCAGCGAATTGTGTTTTATAGACGCTGTGTGAGAAATGAGGGATTTCGTTCGAAGCGGGTTTTCAATTGTGAAGCAGTATCACATTCTGAGTTTCTTCCCTATAGCTAACATGTACTTAGTGTTGTAAATGGTGCCAGAACCTTGGTTTCCAAATGTAGCTGAAAACTACCTTGGCTCTGATGTTCTCGCAGAATGTGGAGCTCTCTGCATTTCAAAGGGGCAGCTAGATCATTACTTTGTGTGGAATACTCAATAAGCTGCATTTCAGCGCATTGTGTTTCATAGACATTGTGTGAGAAATGTTTGATTTCGTTCCAACCGTTTTTTCCATTGTGAACTGTTTCACATTGTGAGTTTCTTCCCTATAGCTAACATGTACTTAGTGTTGTAAATGGTGCCAAAACCTTATTTTTCAAAGCTAGCTGAAAACTGTGATGGCGCTGATGTTCTCGCTGATCATGGAGTTGCCTGCATTTCAAAGGATTAGCTAGATCATTACTTTGTGTGGAATACTCAATAAGCTGCATTTCAGCGCATTGGGCTTTATAGACAATGAGAAATGTTTGATTTCGTTCGAACCGGGTTTTCCATTGCGAACTGTTTCACATTGTGAGTTTCTTCCCTATAGCTAACATGTACTTAGTGTTGTAAATGGTGCCAGAACCTTGGTTTTCAAAGCTAGCTGAAAACTGCATTGGCTCTGATGTTCTCGCTGAACGTGGAGTTTTCTGCATTTCAAAGGAGCAGCTTGAACATTACTTTGTGTGGAAAACTCAATAAGCTGCATTTCAACGCATTGTGTTTCTTCCCTATAGCTAACAAGTACTTGGTGTTGTAAATCGTGCAAGAACCTTGGTTTTCAAAGGTAGCTGAAAACTTCATTGGCGCTGATGTTCTCTTGAATTTGGAGTTGAATGCATTTCAAAGGAGCAGCTAGATCATTACTTTGTGCGGAATACTCAATAAGCTGCATTTCAGCGCGTTGTGTTTTATAGACGCTGTTTGAGAAATGTGAGATTTCGTTCGAAGCGGGTTTTCAATTGCAATGCAGTATCACATTCTGAGTTTCTTCCCTATATCTAACATGTACTTAGTGTTGTAAATCGTGCCAGAACCTTGGTTTCCAAATGTAGCTGAAAACTACGTTGGCTCTGAGGTTCTCGCTGAACGTGGAGTTGTCTGCATTTCAAAGGAGAAGCTAGATCATTACTTTGAGTGGAATATACAATAAGCTGCATTTCAGCGCATTGTGTTTTTCTTCCCTATAGCTAACATGTACTTAGTGTTGTAAATGGTGCCAGAACCTTGGTTTTCAAAGCTAGCTGAAAACTGTGTTGGCGCTAATTTTCTCGCTGAATGTGGAGTTGTCTGCATTTGAAAGGAGCAGCTAGATCATTACTTTGTGCGGAATACTCAATAAGCTGCATTTCAGCGCGTTGTGTTTGTTCACTATAGCTAAAATTTACTTCGTGTTGTAAATGTTGCCAGAACCCTGGATTTCAAAGGTAGCTGAAAACTGCTTTGGCACTGATGTTCTCGCTGAATTGGGAGTTGTCTGCATTACAAAGGAGCAGCTAGATAATTCCTTTGTGTGGAATACTCAATAAGCTGCATTTCAACGCATTGTGTTTCTTCCCTATAGCTAACAAGTACTTAGTGATGTAAATGGTGCCAGAGCCTTGGTTTTCAAAGGTAGCTGAAAACTGCGTTGGCGCTGATGTTCTCGCTGAACGTGGTGTTGTCTGCATTTCAAGGAGCAGGTAGATCATTACTTTGTGTGGAATACTCAATAAGCTGCATTTCAGCGCATTGAGTTTTTATTCCCTATATCTAACATGTACTTAGTGTTATAAATGGTGCCAGAATCCTGGATTTCAAAGGTAGCTGAAAACTGCGTTGGTGCTGATTTTCTCGTTGACGTGGAGTTGAATACATTTCAAAGGAGCAGCTAGATCATTACTTTGTACTTCCTGTTGTAAATGGTGCAAGAACCTTGGTTTTCGAAGGTAGCTAAAAACTGCATTGGCATGATGTTCTCGCTGAATGTGGAGTTGTCTGCATTTCAAAGGAGCAGGTAGATCATTACTTTGTGTGGAATACACAATAAGATGCTTTTCAGCGCATTGTGTTTTTGTTTCCCTATAGCTAACATTTACTTAGTTTTGTAAATGGTGCCAGAAACTTGGATTTCAAAGGTAGCTGAAATCTGCGTTGTCTCTGATGTTCTCACTGAACGTAGAGTTGTATACATTTCAAAGGAGCAGCTAGATCATTACTTTGTGCGGAATACTCAATAAGCTGCATTTCAGCGCATTGTGTTTTATAGACGCTGTGTGAGAGATGAGGCATTTCATTCGAAGTGGGTTTTCAATTGTGAAGCAGTATCACATTCTGAGTTTCTTCCCTATAGCTAACATGTACTTAGTGTTGTAAATTGAGCCAGAACCTTGGTTTCCAAATGTAGCTGAAAACTACGTTGGCTCTGATGTTCTCGCAGAATGTGGAGTTGTCTGCATTTCAAAGGAGCAGCTAGATCATTTCTTTGTGTGGAATACTTAATAAGCTGCATTTTAGCGCTTTGTGTTTTATAGAAACTGTTTTTGAAATGTTTGATTTCATTCGAACTAGGTTTTCCATATGAACTGTTTCACATTGTGAGTCTCTTCCCTATAGCTAACATGTACTTAGTGTTGTAAATGGTGCCAGAACCTTGGTTTTCAAAGCTAGCTGAAAACTGCATTGATTCTGATGTTCTCGCTGAACGTGGAGTTATCTGCATTTCAAAGGAGCAGCTAGAACATTACTTTGTGTGGAATACTCAATAAGCTGCATTTCAACGCATTGTGTTTCTTCCCTATAGCTAACAAGTACTTGGTGTTGTAAATCGTGCAAGAACCTTGGTTTTCAAAGGTAGCTGAAAACTTCATTGGCGCTGATGTTCTCGCTGAATGTGGAGTTGAATGCATTTCAAAGGAGCAGCTAGATCATTACTTTGTGCGGAATACTCAATAAGCTGCATTTCAGCGCATTGTGTTTTATAGAAGCTGTGTGAGAAATGTGGGATTTCGTTCGAAGCGGGTTTTCAATTGTGATGCAGTATCACATTCTGAGTTTCTACCCTATAGCTAACATGTACTTAGTGTTGTAAATGGTGCCAGAACCTTGGTTTCCAAATGTAGCTGAAAACTACGTTGGCTTTGATGTTCTCGCTGAACGTGGAGTTGTCTGCATTTCAAAGGAGCAGCTAGATCATTACTTTGTGCGGAATACACAATAAGCTGCATTTCAGCGCCTTGTGTTTTTATTCCCTATACGTAACATGTACTTCGTGTTGTAAATGGTGCCAGAACCTTGGTTTTCAAAGGTAGCTGAAAACTGCGTTGGTGCTGATGTTCTCCTTGAACGTGGAATTATCTGCAATTCAAAGGAGCAGCAAGGTCATTACTTTGTGCGGAATACCAATAAGCTGCATTTCAGTGCATTGTGTTTGTTCCCTATACCTAACATGTACTTCGTGTTGTAAATGTTGCCAGAACCCTGGATTTCAAAGGTAGCTGAAAACTGCATTGGCGCTGATGTTTTCGCTGAATTGGGAGTTGTCTGCATTTCAAAGGAGCAGCTAGATCATTACTTTGTGTGGAATACACAATAAGATGCTTTTCAGCGCATTGTGTTTTTTTTCCCCTATAGCTAACATGTACTTAGTTTTGTAAATGGTGCCAGAACCTTGGTTTTCAAAGGTAGCTGAAAACTGCGTTGTCTCTGATGTTCTCACTGAACGTAGAGTTGTATACATTTCAAAGGAGCAGCTAGATCATTACTTTTTGCGGAATACTCAATAAGCTGCATTTCAGCGCATTGTGTTTTTATTCCCTATACGTAACATTTACTTAGTGTTGTAAGTGGTGCCAGAACCTTGGTTTTCAAAGCTAGCTGAAAACTGCGTTCGTGCTGATTTTCTCGCTGAATGTGGAGTTGTCTGCATTTCAAAGGAGCAGCTAGATCATTACTTTGTGTGGAATACACAATAAGATGCATTTCAGCGCATTGTGTTTTTATTCCCTATAGCTAACATGTATATCGTGTTGTAAATCGTGCCAGAACCTTGGTTTTCAAAGGTAGCTGAAAACTGCTTTGGCACTGATGTTCTCACTGAATTGGGAGTTGTCTGCATTTCAAAGTAGCAGCTAGATCATTTCTTTGTGTGGAATACTCTATAAGCTGCATTTCAGCGCATTGTGTTTTACAGACACTGCGTGAGAAATGTTTGATTTTGTTCGAACCGGGTTTTCCATTGTGAACTGTTTCACATTCTGAGTTTCTTCCCTATAGCTAACATGTACTTCATGTTGTAAATGGTGCCAGAACCTTGGTTTTCAAAGCTAGCTGCAAACTGCAATGGCGCTGATGTTCTCGCAGAATGTGGAGCTCTCTGCATTTCAAAGGAGCAGCTAGATCATATCTTTGTGCGGAATACTCAATAAGCTGCATTTCAAACCATTGTGTTTTATAGACACTGTGTGAGAAATGTTTGCTTTCGTTCGAACCGGGTTTTCCATTGTGAACTGTTTCACATTCTGAGTTTCTTCCCTATAGCTAACATCTACTTCCTGTTGTAAATGGTGCCAGAACCTTAGTTTTCGAAGGTAGCTGAAAACGGCGTTGGCATGATGTTCTCGCTGAACGTAGAGTTGTATACATTTCAAAGGAGCAGCTAGATCACAACTTTGTGCGGAATACTCAATAAGCTGCATTGAAACGCATTGTGTTTCTTCCCTAGAGCTAACAAGTACTTAGTGTTGTAAATGTTGCCAGAACCTTGGTTTTCAAAGGTAGCCAAAACTGCGTTGGCTCTGATGTACTCGCTGAATGTGGAGTTGAATGCATTTCAAAGGAGCAGCTAGATCATTACTTTGTGCGGAATACTCAATAAGCTGCATTTCAGCGCATTGTGTTTTTATTCCCTATAGCTAACAAGTACTTACTGTTGTAAATTGTGCCAGAACCTTGGTTTTCAAAGCTAGCTGAAAAACGTTGGTGCTGATGTTCTCGCTGAATGTGGTGTTGTCTGCATTTCAAAGTAGCAGCTAGGTCATTACTTTGTGCGGAATACTCAATAAGCTGCATTTCAGCGCATTGTGTTTTATAGACGCTGTGTGAGAAATGTTTGATTTCGTTCGAAGCGGGTTTTCAATTGTGATGCAGTATCACATTGTGAGTTTCTTCCCTATAGCTAACATGTATTTCAAAGGATTAGCTAGATCATTACTTTGTGTGGAATACTCAATAAGCTGCATTTCAGCGCATTGTGTTTCTTCCTTATAGCTAACATGTACTTAGTGTTGTAAATGGTGTCAGAACCTTGGTTCTCAAAGGTAGCTGAAACTGCATTGGCGCTGATGTTCTGCTTGAAGGTAGAGTTGTATACATTTCAAAGGAGCAGCTAGAACATTACTTTGTGTGGAATACTCAATAAGCTGCATTTCAACGCATTGTGTTTCTTCCCTATAGCTAACATGTACTTCGTGTTGTAAATGTTGCCAGAATCTTGGTTTTCAAAGGTAGCTGAAAACTTCATTGGCGCTGATGTTCTCACTGAATGTGGAGTTGAATGCATTTCAAAGGAGCAGCTAGATCATTACTTTGTGCGGAATACTCAATAAGCTGCCCCTCAGCGCATTGTGTTTTATAGACGCTGTGTGAGAAATGTGGGATTTCGTTCGAAGCGGGTTTTCAATTGTGATGCAGTATCACATTCTGAGTTTCTTCCATATAGCTAACATGTACTTCGTGTTGTAAATCGTGCCAGAACCTTGGTTTCCAAATGTAGCTGAAAACTACGTTGGCTCTGATGTTCTCGCTGAACGTGGAGTTGTCTGCATTTCAAAGGAGCAGCTAGATCATTACTTTGTGTGGAATACTCAATAAGCTCCATTTCAGCGCATTGTGTTTCTTCCCTATAGCTAACAAGTACTTAGTGTTGTAAATGGTGCCAGAACCTTGGTTTTCAAAGGTAGCTGAAAACTGCATTGGCGCTGATGGTCTCGCTGAACGTGGAGTTGTCTGCATTTCAAAGGAGCAGCTAGATCATTACTTAGTGTGCAATACTCAATAAGCTGCATTTCAGCGCATTGTGTTTTATAGACACTGTGTGAGAAATGTTTGATTTCGTTCGAACCGGGTTTTCCATTGTGAACTGTTACACATTCTGAGTTTCTTCCCTATAGCTAACATGTACTTCATGTTGTAAATGGTGCCAGAACCTTAGTTTTCGAAGGTAGCTGAAAACGGCGTTGGCATGATGTTCTCGCTGAATTGGGAGTTGTCTGCATTTCAAAGGAGCAGCTAGATCACAACTTTGTGCGGAATACTCTATAAGCTGCATTGAAACGCATTGTGTTTCTTACCTAGTGCTAACAAGTACTTAGCGTTGCAAATGGTGCCAGAATCTTGGTTTTCAAAGGTAGCTGAAAACTGCGTTGGCTCTGATGTTCTCGCTGAATGTGGAGTTGTCTGCATTTCAAAGGAGCAGCTAGATCATTACTTTGTGTGGAATACTCAATAAACTGCATTTCAGCGCATTGTGTTTTTATTCCCTATATGTAACATGTACTTAGTGTTGTAAATGGTGCCAGAACCTTGGTTTTCAAAGGTAGCCGAAAACTGTTGGTGCTGAATTTCTCGCTGAATGTGGAGTTGTCTCCATTTCAAAGAGGCAGCTAGATCATTACTTTGTGCGGAATACACAATAAGCTGCATTTCAACGCATTGTGTTTTTTTTTCCCTATAGCTAACATGTACTTAGTGTTGTAAATGGTGCCAGAACCTTGGTTTTCAAAGGTAGCTGAAAACTGCGTTGTCTCTGATGTTCTCACTGAACGTAGAGTTGTATACATTTCAAAGGAGCAGCTAGATCATTACTTTGTGCGGAATACTCAATAAGCTGCATTTCAGCGAATTGTGTTTTATAGACGCTGTGTGAGAAATGAGGGATTTCGTTCGAAGCGGGTTTTCAATTGTGAAGCAGTATCACATTCTGAGTTTCTTCCCTATAGCTAACATGTACTTAGTGTTGTAAATGGTGCCAGAACCTTGGTTTCCAAATGTAGCTGAAAACTACCTTGGCTCTGATGTTCTCGCAGAATGTGGAGCTCTCTGCATTTCAAAGGGGCAGCTAGATCATTACTTTGTGTGGAATACTCAATAAGCTGCATTTCAGCGCATTGTGTTTCATAGACATTGTGTGAGAAATGTTTGATTTCGTTCCAACCGTTTTTTCCATTGTGAACTGTTTCACATTGTGAGTTTCTTCCCTATAGCTAACATGTACTTAGTGTTGTAAATGGTGCCAAAACCTTATTTTTCAAAGCTAGCTGAAAACTGTGATGGCGCTGATGTTCTCGCTGATCATGGAGTTGCCTGCATTTCAAAGGATTAGCTAGATCATTACTTTGTGTGGAATACTCAATAAGCTGCATTTCAGCGCATTGGGCTTTATAGACAATGAGAAATGTTTGATTTCGTTCGAACCGGGTTTTCCATTGCGAACTGTTTCACATTGTGAGTTTCTTCCCTATAGCTAACATGTACTTAGTGTTGTAAATGGTGCCAGAACCTTGGTTTTCAAAGCTAGCTGAAAACTGCATTGGCTCTGATGTTCTCGCTGAACGTGGAGTTTTCTGCATTTCAAAGGAGCAGCTTGAACATTACTTTGTGTGGAAAACTCAATAAGCTGCATTTCAACGCATTGTGTTTCTTCCCTATAGCTAACAAGTACTTGGTGTTGTAAATCGTGCAAGAACCTTGGTTTTCAAAGGTAGCTGAAAACTTCATTGGCGCTGATGTTCTCTTGAATTTGGAGTTGAATGCATTTCAAAGGAGCAGCTAGATCATTACTTTGTGCGGAATACTCAATAAGCTGCATTTCAGCGCGTTGTGTTTTATAGACGCTGTTTGAGAAATGTGAGATTTCGTTCGAAGCGGGTTTTCAATTGCAATGCAGTATCACATTCTGAGTTTCTTCCCTATATCTAACATGTACTTAGTGTTGTAAATCGTGCCAGAACCTTGGTTTCCAAATGTAGCTGAAAACTACGTTGGCTCTGAGGTTCTCGCTGAACGTGGAGTTGTCTGCATTTCAAAGGAGAAGCTAGATCATTACTTTGAGTGGAATATACAATAAGCTGCATTTCAGCGCATTGTGTTTTTCTTCCCTATAGCTAACATGTACTTAGTGTTGTAAATGGTGCCAGAACCTTGGTTTTCAAAGCTAGCTGAAAACTGTGTTGGCGCTAATTTTCTCGCTGAATGTGGAGTTGTCTGCATTTGAAAGGAGCAGCTAGATCATTACTTTGTGCGGAATACTCAATAAGCTGCATTTCAGCGCGTTGTGTTTGTTCACTATAGCTAAAATTTACTTCGTGTTGTAAATGTTGCCAGAACCCTGGATTTCAAAGGTAGCTGAAAACTGCTTTGGCACTGATGTTCTCGCTGAATTGGGAGTTGTCTGCATTACAAAGGAGCAGCTAGATAATTCCTTTGTGTGGAATACTCAATAAGCTGCATTTCAACGCATTGTGTTTCTTCCCTATAGCTAACAAGTACTTAGTGATGTAAATGGTGCCAGAGCCTTGGTTTTCAAAGGTAGCTGAAAACTGCGTTGGCGCTGATGTTCTCGCTGAACGTGGTGTTGTCTGCATTTCAAGGAGCAGGTAGATCATTACTTTGTGTGGAATACTCAATAAGCTGCATTTCAGCGCATTGAGTTTTTATTCCCTATATCTAACATGTACTTAGTGTTATAAATGGTGCCAGAATCCTGGATTTCAAAGGTAGCTGAAAACTGCGTTGGTGCTGATTTTCTCGTTGACGTGGAGTTGAATACATTTCAAAGGAGCAGCTAGATCATTACTTTGTACTTCCTGTTGTAAATGGTGCAAGAACCTTGGTTTTCGAAGGTAGCTAAAAACTGCATTGGCATGATGTTCTCGCTGAATGTGGAGTTGTCTGCATTTCAAAGGAGCAGGTAGATCATTACTTTGTGTGGAATACACAATAAGATGCTTTTCAGCGCATTGTGTTTTTGTTTCCCTATAGCTAACATTTACTTAGTTTTGTAAATGGTGCCAGAAACTTGGATTTCAAAGGTAGCTGAAATCTGCGTTGTCTCTGATGTTCTCACTGAACGTAGAGTTGTATACATTTCAAAGGAGCAGCTAGATCATTACTTTGTGCGGAATACTCAATAAGCTGCATTTCAGCGCATTGTGTTTTATAGACGCTGTGTGAGAGATGAGGCATTTCATTCGAAGTGGGTTTTCAATTGTGAAGCAGTATCACATTCTGAGTTTCTTCCCTATAGCTAACATGTACTTAGTGTTGTAAATTGAGCCAGAACCTTGGTTTCCAAATGTAGCTGAAAACTACGTTGGCTCTGATGTTCTCGCAGAATGTGGAGTTGTCTGCATTTCAAAGGAGCAGCTAGATCATTTCTTTGTGTGGAATACTTAATAAGCTGCATTTTAGCGCTTTGTGTTTTATAGAAACTGTTTTTGAAATGTTTGATTTCATTCGAACTAGGTTTTCCATATGAACTGTTTCACATTGTGAGTCTCTTCCCTATAGCTAACATGTACTTAGTGTTGTAAATGGTGCAAGAACCTTGGTTTTCAAAGCTAGCTGAAAACTGCATTGATTCTGATGTTCTCGCTGAACGTGGAGTTATCTGCATTTCAAAGGAGCAGCTAGATCATTACTTTGTGTGGAATACTCAATAAGCTGCATTTCAACGCATTGTGTTACTTCCCTATAGCTAACAAGTACTTGGTGTTGTAAATCGTGCAAGAACCTTGGTTTTCAAATGTAGCTGAAAACTACGTTGGCTCTGATGTTCTCGCTGAACGTGGAGTTGTCTGCATTTCAAAGGAGCAGCTAGATCATTACTTTGTGCGGAATACTCAATAAGCTGCATTTCAGCGCATTGTGTTTTATAGAAGCTGTGTGAGAAATGTGGGATTTCGTTCGAAGCGGGTTTTCAATTGTGATGCAGTATCACATTCTGAGTTTCTACCCTATAGCTAACATGTACTTAGTGTTGTAAATGGTGCCAGAACCTTGGTTTCCAAATGTAGCTGAAAACTACGTTGGCTTTGATGTTCTCGCTGAACGTGGAGTTGTCTGCATTTCAAAGGAGCAGCTAGATCATTACTTTGTGCGGAATACACAATAAGCTGCATTTCAGCGCCTTGTGTTTTTATTCCCTATACGTAACATGTACTTCGTGTTGTAAATGGTGCCAGAACCTTGGTTTTCAAAGGTAGCTGAAAACTGCGTTGGTGCTGATGTTCTCCTTGAACGTGGAATTATCTGCAATTCAAAGGAGCAGCAAGGTCATTACTTTGTGCGGAATACCAATAAGCTGCATTTCAGTGCATTGTGTTTGTTCCCTATACCTAACATGTACTTCGTGTTGTAAATGTTGCCAGAACCCTGGATTTCAAAGGTAGCTGAAAACTGCATTGGCGCTGATGTTTTCGCTGAATTGGGAGTTGTCTGCATTTCAAAGGAGCAGCTAGATCATTACTTTGTGTGGAATACACAATAAGATGCTTTTCAGCGCATTGTGTTTTTTTTCCCCTATAGCTAACATGTACTTAGTTTTGTAAATGGTGCCAGAACCTTGGTTTTCAAAGGTAGCTGAAAACTGCGTTGTCTCTGATGTTCTCACTGAACGTAGAGTTGTATACATTTCAAAGGAGCAGCTAGATCATTACTTTTTGCGGAATACTCAATAAGCTGCATTTCAGCGCATTGTGTTTTTATTCCCTATACGTAACATTTACTTAGTGTTGTAAGTGGTGCCAGAACCTTGGTTTTCAAAGCTAGCTGAAAACTGCGTTCGTGCTGATTTTCTCGCTGAATGTGGAGTTGTCTGCATTTCAAAGGAGCAGCTAGATCATTACTTTGTGTGGAATACACAATAAGATGCATTTCAGCGCATTGTGTTTTTATTCCCTATAGCTAACATGTATATCGTGTTGTAAATCGTGCCAGAACCTTGGTTTTCAAAGGTAGCTGAAAACTGCTTTGGCACTGATGTTCTCACTGAATTGGGAGTTGTCTGCATTTCAAAGTAGCAGCTAGATCATTTCTTTGTGTGGAATACTCTATAAGCTGCATTTCAGCGCATTGTGTTTTACAGACACTGCGTGAGAAATGTTTGATTTTGTTCGAACCGGGTTTTCCATTGTGAACTGTTTCACATTCTGAGTTTCTTCCCTATAGCTAACATGTACTTCATGTTGTAAATGGTGCCAGAACCTTGGTTTTCAAAGCTAGCTGCAAACTGCAATGGCGCTGATGTTCTCGCAGAATGTGGAGCTCTCTGCATTTCAAAGGAGCAGCTAGATCATATCTTTGTGCGGAATACTCAATAAGCTGCATTTCAAACCATTGTGTTTTATAGACACTGTGTGAGAAATGTTTGCTTTCGTTCGAACCGGGTTTTCCATTGTGAACTGTTTCACATTCTGAGTTTCTTCCCTATAGCTAACATCTACTTCCTGTTGTAAATGGTGCCAGAACCTTAGTTTTCGAAGGTAGCTGAAAACGGCGTTGGCATGATGTTCTCGCTGAACGTAGAGTTGTATACATTTCAAAGGAGCAGCTAGATCACAACTTTGTGCGGAATACTCAATAAGCTGCATTGAAACGCATTGTGTTTCTTCCCTAGAGCTAACAAGTACTTAGTGTTGTAAATGTTGCCAGAACCTTGGTTTTCAAAGGTAGCCAAAACTGCGTTGGCTCTGATGTACTCGCTGAATGTGGAGTTGAATGCATTTCAAAGGAGCAGCTAGATCATTACTTTGTGCGGAATACTCAATAAGCTGCATTTCAGCGCATTGTGTTTTTATTCCCTATAGCTAACAAGTACTTACTGTTGTAAATTGTGCCAGAACCTTGGTTTTCAAAGCTAGCTGAAAAACGTTGGTGCTGATGTTCTCGCTGAATGTGGTGTTGTCTGCATTTCAAAGTAGCAGCTAGGTCATTACTTTGTGCGGAATACTCAATAAGCTGCATTTCAGCGCATTGTGTTTTATAGACGCTGTGTGAGAAATGTTTGATTTCGTTCGAAGCGGGTTTTCAATTGTGATGCAGTATCACATTGTGAGTTTCTTCCCTATAGCTAACATGTATTTCAAAGGATTAGCTAGATCATTACTTTGTGTGGAATACTCAATAAGCTGCATTTCAGCGCATTGTGTTTCTTCCTTATAGCTAACATGTACTTAGTGTTGTAAATGGTGTCAGAACCTTGGTTCTCAAAGGTAGCTGAAACTGCATTGGCGCTGATGTTCTGCTTGAAGGTAGAGTTGTATACATTTCAAAGGAGCATCTAGAACATTACTTTGTGTGGAATACTCAATAAGCTGCATTTCAACGCATTGTGTTTCTTCCCTATAGCTAACATGTACTTCGTGTTGTAAATGTTGCCAGAATCTTGGTTTTCAAAGGTAGCTGAAAACTTCATTGGCGCTGATGTTCTCACTGAATGTGGAGTTGAATGCATTTCAAAGGAGCAGCTAGATCATTACTTTGTGCGGAATACTCAATAAGCTGCCCCTCAGCGCATTGTGTTTTATAGACGCTGTGTGAGAAATGTGGGATTTCGTTCGAAGCGGGTTTTCAATTGTGATGCAGTATCACATTCTGAGTTTCTTCCATATAGCTAACATGTACTTCGTCTTGTAAATCGTGCCAGAACCTTGGTTTCCAAATGTAGCTGAAAACTACGTTGGCTCTGATGTTCTCGCTGAACGTGGAGTTGTCTGCATTTCAAAGGAGCAGCTAGATCATTACTTTGTGTGGAATACTCAATAAGCTCCATTTCAGCGCATTGTGTTTCTTCCCTATAGCTAACAAGTACTTAGTGTTGTAAATGGTGCCAGAACCTTGGTTTTCAAAGGTAGCTGAAAACTGCATTGGCGCTGATGGTCTCGCTGAACGTGGAGTTGTCTGCATTTCAAAGGAGCAGCTAGATCATTACTTAGTGTGCAATACTCAATAAGCTGCATTTCAGCGCATTGTGTTTTATAGACACTGTGTGAGAAATGTTTGATTTCGTTCGAACCGGGTTTTCCATTGTGAACTGTTACACATTCTGAGTTTCTTCCCTATAGCTAACATGTACTTCATGTTGTAAATGGTGCCAGAACCTTAGTTTTCGAAGGTAGCTGAAAACGGCGTTGGCATGATGTTCTCGCTGAATTGGGAGTTGTCTGCATTTCAAAGGAGCAGCTAGATCACAACTTTGTGCGGAATACTCTATAAGCTGCATTGAAACGCATTGTGTTTCTTACCTAGTGCTAACAAGTACTTAGCGTTGCAAATGGTGCCAGAATCTTGGTTTTCAAAGGTAGCTGAAAACTGCGTTGGCTCTGATGTTCTCGCTGAATGTGGAGTTGTCTGCATTTCAAAGGAGCAGCTAGATCATTACTTTGTGTGGAATACTCAATAAACTGCATTTCAGCGCATTGTGTTTTTATTCCCTATATGTAACATGTACTTAGTGTTGTAAATGGTGCCAGAACCTTGGTTTTCAAAGGTAGCCGAAAACTGTTGGTGCTGAATTTCTCGCTGAATGTGGAGTTGTCTCCATTTCAAAGAGGCAGCTAGATCATTACTTTGTGCGGAATACACAATAAGCTGCATTTCAACGCATTGTGTTTTTTTTTCCCTATAGCTAACATGTACTTAGTGTTGTAAATGGTGCCAGAACCTTGGTTTTCAAAGGTAGCTGAAAACTGCGTTGTCTCTGATGTTCTCACTGAACGTAGAGTTGTATACATTTCAAAGGAGCAGCTAGATCATTACTTTGTGCGGAATACTCAATAAGCTGCATTTCAGCGAATTGTGTTTTATAGACGCTGTGTGAGAAATGAGGGATTTCGTTCGAAGCGGGTTTTCAATTGTGAAGCAGTATCACATTCTGAGTTTCTTCCCTATAGCTAACATGTACTTAGTGTTGTAAATGGTGCCAGAACCTTGGTTTCCAAATGTAGCTGAAAACTACCTTGGCTCTGATGTTCTCGCAGAATGTGGAGCTCTCTGCATTTCAAAGGGGCAGCTAGATCATTACTTTGTGTGGAATACTCAATAAGCTGCATTTCAGCGCATTGTGTTTCATAGACATTGTGTGAGAAATGTTTGATTTCGTTCCAACCGTTTTTTCCATTGTGAACTGTTTCACATTGTGAGTTTCTTCCCTATAGCTAACATGTACTTAGTGTTGTAAATGGTGCCAAAACCTTATTTTTCAAAGCTAGCTGAAAACTGTGATGGCGCTGATGTTCTCGCTGATCATGGAGTTGCCTGCATTTCAAAGGATTAGCTAGATCATTACTTTGTGTGGAATACTCAATAAGCTGCATTTCAGCGCATTGGGCTTTATAGACAATGAGAAATGTTTGATTTCGTTCGAACCGGGTTTTCCATTGCGAACTGTTTCACATTGTGAGTTTCTTCCCTATAGCTAACATGTACTTAGTGTTGTAAATGGTGCCAGAACCTTGGTTTTCAGAGCTAGCTGAAAACTGCATTGGCTCTGATGTTCTCGCTGAACGTGGAGTTTTCTGCATTTCAAAGGAGCAGCTTGAACATTACTTTGTGTGGAAAACTCAATAAGCTGCATTTCAACGCATTGTGTTTCTTCCCTATAGCTAACAAGTACTTGGTGTTGTAAATCGTGCAAGAACCTTGGTTTTCAAAGGTAGCTGAAAACTTCATTGGCGCTGATGTTCTCTTGAATTTGGAGTTGAATGCATTTCAAAGGAGCAGCTAGATCATTACTTTGTGCGGAATACTCAATAAGCTGCATTTCAGCGCGTTGTGTTTTATAGACGCTGTGTGAGAAATGTGAGATTTCGTTCGAAGCGGGTTTTCAATTGCAATGCAGTATCACATTCTGAGTTTCTTCCCTATATCTAACATGTACTTAGTGTTGTAAATCGTGCCAGAACCTTGGTTTCCAAATGTAGCTGAAAACTACGTTGGCTCTGAGGTTCTCGCTGAACGTGGAGTTGTCTGCATTTCAAAGGAGAAGCTAGATCATTACTTTGAGTGGAATATACAATAAGCTGCATTTCAGCGCATTGTGTTTTTCTTCCCTATAGCTAACATGTACTTAGTGTTGTAAATGGTGCCAGAACCTTGGTTTTCAAAGCTAGCTGAAAACTGTGTTGGCGCTAATTTTCTCGCTGAATGTGGAGTTGTCTGCATTTGAAAGGAGCAGCTAGATCATTACTTTGTGCGGAATACTCAATAAGCTGCATTTCAGCGCGTTGTGTTTGTTCACTATAGCTAAAATTTACTTCGTGTTGTAAATGTTGCCAGAACCCTGGATTTCAAAGGTAGCTGAAAACTGCTTTGGCACTGATGTTCTCGCTGAATTGGGAGTTGTCTGCATTACAAAGGAGCAGCTAGATAATTCCTTTGTGTGGAATACTCAATAAGCTGCATTTCAACGCATTGTGTTTCTTCCCTATAGCTAACAAGTACTTAGTGATGTAAATGGTGCCAGAGCCTTGGTTTTCAAAGGTAGCTGAAAACTGCGTTGGCGCTGATGTTCTCGCTGAACGTGGTGTTGTCTGCATTTCAAGGAGCAGGTAGATCATTACTTTGTGTGGAATACTCAATAAGCTGCATTTCAGCGCATTGAGTTTTTATTCCCTATATCTAACATGTACTTAGTGTTATAAATGGTGCCAGAATCCTGGATTTCAAAGGTAGCTGAAAACTGCGTTGGTGCTGATTTTCTCGTTGAACGTGGAGTTGAATACATTTCAAAGGAGCAGCTAGATCATTACTTTGTGCGGAATACTCAATAAGCTGCATTTCAGCGCATTGTGTTTTATAGAAACTGTTTTTGAAATGTTTGATTTCATTCGAACCAGGTTTTCCATTGTGAACTGTTTCACATTCTGAGTTTCTTCCCTATAGCTAACATGTACTTCCTGTTGTAAATGGTGCAAGAACCTTGGTTTTCGAAGGTAGCTAAAAACTGCATTGGCATGATGTTCTCGCTGAATGTGGAGTTGTCTGCATTTCAAAGGAGCAGGTAGATCATTACTTTGTGTGGAATACACAATAAGATGCTTTTCAGCGCATTGTGTTTTTGTTTCCCTATAGCTAACATTTACTTAGTTTTGTAAATGGTGCCAGAACCTTGGATTTCAAAGGTAGCTGAAATCTGCGTTGTCTCTGATGTTCTCACTGAACGTAGAGTTGTATACATTTCAAAGGAGCAGCTAGATCATTACTTTGTGCGGAATACTCAATAAGCTGCATTTCAGCGCATTGTGTTTTATAGACGCTGTGTGAGAGATGAGGCATTTCATTCGAAGTGGGTTTTCAATTGTGAAGCAGTATCACATTCTGAGTTTCTTCCCTATAGCTAACATGTACTTAGTGTTGTAAATTGAGCCAGAACCTTGGTTTCCAAATGTAGCTGAAAACTACGTTGGCTCTGATGTTCTCGCAGAATGTGGAGTTGTCTGCATTTCAAAGGAGCAGCTAGATCATTTCTTTGTGTGGAATACTTAATAAGCTGCATTTTAGCGCTTTGTGTTTTATAGAAACTGTTTTTGAAATGTTTGATTTCATTCGAACTAGGTTTTCCATATGAACTGTTTCACATTGTGAGTCTCTTCCCTATAGCTAACATGTACTTAGTGTTGTAAATGGTGCCAGAACCTTGGTTTTCAAAGCTAGCTGAAAACTGCATTGATTCTGATGTTCTCGCTGAACGTGGAGTTATCTGCATTTCAAAGGAGCAGCTAGAACATTACTTTGTGTGGAATACTCAATAAGCTGCATTTCAACGCATTGTGTTTCTTCCCTATAGCTAACAAGTACTTGGTGTTGTAAATCGTGCAAGAACCTTGGTTTTCAAAGGTAGCTGAAAACTTCATTGGCGCTGATGTTCTCGCTGAATGTGGAGTTGAATGCATTTCAAAGGAGCAGCTAGATCATTACTTTGTGCGGAATACTCAATAAGCTGCATTTCAGCGCATTGTGTTTTATAGAAGCTGTGTGAGAAATGTGGGATTTCGTTCGAAGCGGGTTTTCAATTGTGATGCAGTATCACATTCTGAGTTTCTACCCTATAGCTAACATGTACTTAGTGTTGTAAATGGTGCCAGAACCTTGGTTTCCAAATGTAGCTGAAAACTACGTTGGCTTTGATGTTCTCGCTGAACGTGGAGTTGTCTGCATTTCAAAGGAGCAGCTAGATCATTACTTTGTGCGGAATACACAATAAGCTGCATTTCAGCGCCTTGTGTTTTTATTCCCTATACGTAACATGTACTTCGTGTTGTAAATGGTGCCAGAACCTTGGTTTTCAAAGGTAGCTGAAAACTGCGTTGGTGCTGATGTTCTCCTTGAACGTGGAATTATCTGCAATTCAAAGGAGCAGCAAGGTCATTACTTTGTGCGGAATACCAATAAGCTGCATTTCAGTGCATTGTGTTTGTTCCCTATACCTAACATGTACTTCGTGTTGTAAATGTTGCCAGAACCCTGGATTTCAAAGGTAGCTGAAAACTGCATTGGCGCTGATGTTTTCGCTGAATTGGGAGTTGTCTGCATTTCAAAGGAGCAGCTAGATCATTACTTTGTGTGGAATACACAATAAGATGCTTTTCAGCGCATTGTGTTTTTTTTTCCCCTATAGCTAACATGTACTTAGTTTTGTAAATGGTGCCAGAACCTTGGTTTTCAAAGGTAGCTGAAAACTGCGTTGTCTCTGATGTTCTCACTGAACGTAGAGTTGTATACATTTCAAAGGAGCAGCTAGATCATTACTTTTTGCGGAATACTCAATAAGCTGCATTTCAGCGCATTGTGTTTTTATTCCCTATACGTAACATTTACTTAGTGTTGTAAGTGGTGCCAGAACCTTGGTTTTCAAAGCTAGCTGAAAACTGCGTTCGTGCTGATTTTCTCGCTGAATGTGGAGTTGTCTGCATTTCAAAGGAGCAGCTAGATCATTACTTTGTGTGGAATACACAATAAGATGCATTTCAGCGCATTGTGTTTTTATTCCCTATAGCTAACATGTATATCGTGTTGTAAATCGTGCCAGAACCTTGGTTTTCAAAGGTAGCTGAAAACTGCTTTGGCACTGATGTTCTCACTGAATTGGGAGTTGTCTGCATTTCAAAGTAGCAGCTAGATCATTTCTTTGTGTGGAATACTCTATAAGCTGCATTTCAGCGCATTGTGTTTTACAGACACTGCGTGAGAAATGTTTGATTTTGTTCGAACCGGGTTTTCCATTGTGAACTGTTTCAGATTCTGAGTTTCTTCCCTATAGCTAACATGTACTTCATGTTGTAAATGGTGCCAGAACCTTGGTTTTCAAAGCTAGCTGCAAACTGCAATGGCGCTGATGTTCTCGCAGAATGTGGAGCTCTCTGCATTTCAAAGGAGCAGCTAGATCATATCTTTGTGCGGAATACTCAATAAGCTGCATTTCAAACCATTGTGTTTTATAGACACTGTGTGAGAAATGTTTGCTTTCGTTCGAACCGGGTTTTCCATTGTGAACTGTTTCACATTCTGAGTTTCTTCCCTATAGCTAACATCTACTTCCTGTTGTAAATGGTGCCAGAACCTTAGTTTTCGAAGGTAGCTGAAAACGGCGTTGGCATGATGTTCTCGCTGAACGTAGAGTTGTATACATTTCAAAGGAGCAGCTAGATCACAACTTTGTGCGGAATACTCAATAAGCTGCATTGAAACGCATTGTGTTTCTTCCCTAGAGCTAACAAGTACTTAGTGTTGTAAATGTTGCCAGAACCTTGGTTTTCAAAGGTAGCCAAAACTGCGTTGGCTCTGATGTACTCGCTGAATGTGGAGTTGAATGCATTTCAAAGGAGCAGCTAGATCATTACTTTGTGCGGAATACTCAATAAGCTGCATTTCAGCGCATTGTGTTTTTATTCCCTATAGCTAACAAGTACTTACTGTTGTAAATTGTGCCAGAACCTTGGTTTTCAAAGCTAGCTGAAAAACGTTGGTGCTGATGTTCTCGCTGAATGTGGTGTTGTCTGCATTTCAAAGTAGCAGCTAGGTCATTACTTTGTGCGGAATACTCAATAAGCTGCATTTCAGCGCATTGTGTTTTATAGACGCTGTGTGAGAAATGTTTGATTTCGTTCGAAGCGGGTTTTCAATTGTGATGCAGTATCACATTGTGAGTTTCTTCCCTATAGCTAACATGTATTTCAAAGGATTAGCTAGATCATTACTTTGTGTGGAATACTCAATAAGCTGCATTTCAGCGCATTGTGTTTCTTCCTTATAGCTAACATGTACTTAGTGTTGTAAATTGTGTCAGAACCTTGGTTCTCAAAGGTAGCTGAAACTGCAATGGCGCTGATGTTCTGCTTGAAGGTAGAGTTGTATACATTTCAAAGGAGCAGCTAGAACATTACTTTGTGTGGAATACTCAATAAGCTGCATTTCAACGCATTGTGTTTCTTCCCTATAGCTAACATGTACTTCGTGTTGTAAATGTTGCCAGAATCTTGGTTTTCAAAGGTAGCTGAAAACTTCATTGGCGCTGATGTTCTCACTGAATGTGGAGTTGAATGCATTTCAAAGGAGCAGCTAGATCATTACTTTGTGCGGAATACTCAATAAGCTGCCCCTCAGCGCATTGTGTTTTATAGACGCTGTGTGAGAAATGTGGGATTTCGTTCGAAGCGGGTTTTCAATTGTGATGCAGTATCACATTCTGAGTTTCTTCCATATAGCTAACATGTACTTCGTGTTGTAAATCGTGCCAGAACCTTGGTTTCCAAATGTAGCTGAAAACTACGTTGGCTCTGATGTTCTCGCTGAACGTGGAGTTGTCTGCATTTCAAAGGAGCAGCTAGATCATTACTTTGTGTGGAATACTCAATAAGCTCCATTTCAGCGCATTGTGTTTCTTCCCTATAGCTAACAAGTACTTAGTGTTGTAAATGGTGCCAGAACCTTGGTTTTCAAAGGTAGCTGAAAACTGCATTGGCGCTGATGGTCTCGCTGAACGTGGAGTTGTCTGCATTTCAAAGGAGCAGCTAGATCATTACTTAGTGTGCAATACTCAATAAGCTGCATTTCAGCGCATTGTGTTTTATAGACACTGTGTGAGAAATGTTTGATTTCGTTCGAACCGGGTTTTCCATTGTGAACTGTTACACATTCTGAGTTTCTTCCCTATAGCTAACATGTACTTCATGTTGTAAATGGTGCCAGAACCTTAGTTTTCGAAGGTAGCTGAAAACGGCGTTGGCATGATGTTCTCGCTGAATTGGGAGTTGTCTGCATTTCAAAGGAGCAGCTAGATCACAACTTTGTGCGGAATACTCTATAAGCTGCATTGAAACGCATTGTGTTTCTTACCTAGTGCTAACAAGTACTTAGCGTTGCAAATGGTGCCAGAATCTTGGTTTTCAAAGGTAGCTGAAAACTGCGTTGGCTCTGATGTTCTCGCTGAATGTGGAGTTGTCTGCATTTCAAAGGAGCAGCTAGATCATTACTTTGTGTGGAATACTCAATAAACTGCATTTCAGCGCATTGTGTTTTTATTCCCTATATGTAACATGTACTTAGTGTTGTAAATGGTGCCAGAACCTTGGTTTTCAAAGGTAGCCGAAAACTGTTGGTGCTGAATTTCTCGCTGAATGTGGAGTTGTCTCCATTTCAAAGAGGCAGCTAGATCATTACTTTGTGCGGAATACACAATAAGCTGCATTTCAACGCATTGTGGTTTTTTTTCCCTATAGCTAACATGTACTTAGTGTTGTAAATGGTGCCAGAACCTTGGTTTTCAAAGGTAGCTGAAAACTGCGTTGTCTCTGATGTTCTCACTGAACGTAGAGTTGTATACATTTCAAAGGAGCAGCTAGATCATTACTTTGTGCGGAATACTCAATAAGCTGCATTTCAGCGAATTGTGTTTTATAGACGCTGTGTGAGAAATGAGGGATTTCGTTCGAAGCGGGTTTTCAATTGTGAAGCAGTATCACATTCTGAGTTTCTTCCCTATAGCTAACATGTACTTAGTGTTGTAAATGGTGCCAGAACCTTGGTTTCCAAATGTAGCTGAAAACTACCTTGGCTCTGATGTTCTCGCAGAATGTGGAGCTCTCTGCATTTCAAAGGGGCAGCTAGATCATTACTTTGTGTGGAATACTCAATAAGCTGCATTTCAGCGCATTGTGTTTCATAGACATTGTGTGAGAAATGTTTGATTTCGTTCCAACCGTTTTTTCCATTGTGAACTGTTTCACATTGTGAGTTTCTTCCCTATAGCTAACATGTACTTAGTGTTGTAAATGGTGCCAAAACCTTATTTTTCAAAGCTAGCTGAAAACTGTGATGGCGCTGATGTTCTCGCTGATCATGGAGTTGCCTGCATTTCAAAGGATTAGCTAGATCATTACTTTGTGTGGAATACTCAATAAGCTGCATTTCAGCGCATTGGGCTTTATAGACAATGAGAAATGTTTGATTTCGTTCGAACCGGGTTTTCCATTGCGAACTGTTTCACATTGTGAGTTTCTTCCCTATAGCTAACATGTACTTAGTGTTGTAAATGGTGCCAGAACCTTGGTTTTCAAAGCTAGCTGAAAACTGCATTGGCTCTGATGTTCTCGCTGAACGTGGAGTTTTCTGCATTTCAAAGGAGCAGCTTGAACATTACTTTGTGTGGAAAACTCAATAAGCTGCATTTCAACGCATTGTGTTTCTTCCCTATAGCTAACAAGTACTTGGTGTTGTAAATCGTGCAAGAACCTTGGTTTTCAAAGGTAGCTGAAAACTTCATTGGCGCTGATGTTCTCTTGAATTTGGAGTTGAATGCATTTCAAAGGAGCAGCTAGATCATTACTTTGTGCGGAATACTCAATAAGCTGCATTTCAGCGCGTTGTGTTTTATAGACGCTGTTTGAGAAATGTGAGATTTCGTTCGAAGCGGGTTTTCAATTGCAATGCAGTATCACATTCTGAGTTTCTTCCCTATATCTAACATGTACTTAGTGTTGTAAATCGTGCCAGAACCTTGGTTTCCAAATGTAGCTGAAAACTACGTTGGCTCTGAGGTTCTCGCTGAACGTGGAGTTGTCTGCATTTCAAAGGAGAAGCTAGATCATTACTTTGAGTGGAATATACAATAAGCTGCATTTCAGCGCATTGTGTTTTTCTTCCCTATAGCTAACATGTACTTAGTGTTGTAAATGGTGCCAGAACCTTGGTTTTCAAAGCTAGCTGAAAACTGTGTTGGCGCTAATTTTCTCGCTGAATGTGGAGTTGTCTGCATTTGAAAGGAGCAGCTAGATCATTACTTTGTGCGGAATACTCAATAAGCTGCATTTCAGCGCGTTGTGTTTGTTCACTATAGCTAAAATTTACTTCGTGTTGTAAATGTTGCCAGAACCCTGGATTTCAAAGGTAGCTGAAAACTGCTTTGGCACTGATGTTCTCGCTGAATTGGGAGTTGTCTGCATTACAAAGGAGCAGCTAGATAATTCCTTTGTGTGGAATACTCAATAAGCTGCATTTCAACGCATTGTGTTTCTTCCCTATAGCTAACAAGTACTTAGTGATGTAAATGGTGCCAGAGCCTTGGTTTTCAAAGGTAGCTGAAAACTGCGTTGGCGCTGATGTTCTCGCTGAACGTGGTGTTGTCTGCATTTCAAGGAGCAGGTAGATCATTACTTTGTGTGGAATACTCAATAAGCTGCATTTCAGCGCATTGAGTTTTTATTCCCTATATCTAACATGTACTTAGTGTTATAAATGGTGCCAGAATCCTGGATTTCAAAGGTAGCTGAAAACTGCGTTGGTGCTGATTTTCTCGTTGAACGTGGAGTTGAATACATTTCAAAGGAGCAGCTAGATCATTACTTTGTACTTCCTGTTGTAAATGGTGCAAGAACCTTGGTTTTCGAAGGTAGCTAAAAACTGCATTGGCATGATGTTCTCGCTGAATGTGGAGTTGTCTGCATTTCAAAGGAGCAGGTAGATCATTACTTTGTGTGGAATACACAATAAGATGCTTTTCAGCGCATTGTGTTTTTGTTTCCCTATAGCTAACATTTACTTAGTTTTGTAAATGGTGCCAGAAACTTGGATTTCAAAGGTAGCTGAAATCTGCGTTGTCTCTGATGTTCTCACTGAACGTAGAGTTGTATACATTTCAAAGGAGCAGCTAGATCATTACTTTGTGCGGAATACTCAATAAGCTGCATTTCAGCGCATTGTGTTTTATAGACGCTGTGTGAGAGATGAGGCATTTCATTCGAAGTGGGTTTTCAATTGTGAAGCAGTATCACATTCTGAGTTTCTTCCCTATAGCTAACATGTACTTAGTGTTGTAAATTGAGCCAGAACCTTGGTTTCCAAATGTAGCTGAAAACTACGTTGGCTCTGATGTTCTCGCAGAATGTGGAGTTGTCTGCATTTCAAAGGAGCAGCTAGATCATTTCTTTGTGTGGAATACTTAATAAGCTGCATTTTAGCGCTTTGTGTTTTATAGAAACTGTTTTTGAAATGTTTGATTTCATTCGAACTAGGTTTTCCATATGAACTGTTTCACATTGTGAGTCTCTTCCCTATAGCTAACATGTACTTAGTGTTGTAAATGGTGCCAGAACCTTGGTTTTCAAAGCTAGCTGAAAACTGCATTGATTCTGATGTTCTCGCTGAACGTGGAGTTATCTGCATTTCAAAGGAGCAGCTAGAACATTACTTTGTGTGGAATACTCAATAAGCTGCATTTCAACGCATTGTGTTTCTTCCCTATAGCTAACAAGTACTTGGTGTTGTAAATCGTGCAAGAACCTTGGTTTTCAAAGGTAGCTGAAAACTTCATTGGCGCTGATGTTCTCGCTGAATGTGGAGTTGAATGCATTTCAAAGGAGCAGCTAGATCATTACTTTGTGCGGAATACTCAATAAGCTGCATTTCAGCGCATTGTGTTTTATAGAAGCTGTGTGAGAAATGTGGGATTTCGTTCGAAGCGGGTTTTCAATTGTGATGCAGTATCACATTCTGAGTTTCTTCCCTATAGCTAACATGTACTTAGTGTTGTAAATGGTGCCAGAACCTTGGTTTCCAAATGTAGCTGAAAACTACCTTGGCTCTGATGTTCTCGCAGAATGTGGAGCTCTCTGCATTTCAAAGGGGCAGCTAGATCATTACTTTGTGTGGAATACTCAATAAGCTGCATTTCAGCGCATTGTGTTTCATAGACATTGTGTGAGAAATGTTTGATTTCGTTCCAACCGTTTTTTCCATTGTGAACTGTTTCACATTGTGAGTTTCTTCCCTATAGCTAACATGTACTTAGTGTTGTAAATGGTGCCAAAACCTTATTTTTCAAAGCTAGCTGAAAACTGTGATGGCGCTGATGTTCTCGCTGATCATGGAGTTGCCTGCATTTCAAAGGATTAGCTAGATCATTACTTTGTGTGGAATACTCAATAAGCTGCATTTCAGCGCATTGGGCTTTATAGACAATGAGAAATGTTTGATTTCGTTCGAACCGGGTTTTCCATTGCGAACTGTTTCACATTGTGAGTTTCTTCCCTATAGCTAACATGTACTTAGTGTTGTAAATGGTGCCAGAACCTTGGTTTTCAAAGCTAGCTGAAAACTGCATTGGCTCTGATGTTCTCGCTGAACGTGGAGTTTTCTGCATTTCAAAGGAGCAGCTTGAACATTACTTTGTGTGGAAAACTCAATAAGCTGCATTTCAACGCATTGTGTTTCTTCCCTATAGCTAACAAGTACTTGGTGTTGTAAATCGTGCAAGAACCTTGGTTTTCAAAGGTAGCTGAAAACTTCATTGGCGCTGATGTTCTCTTGAATTTGGAGTTGAATGCATTTCAAAGGAGCAGCTAGATCATTACTTTGTGCGGAATACTCAATAAGCTGCATTTCAGCGCGTTGTGTTTTATAGACGCTGTTTGAGAAATGTGAGATTTCGTTCGAAGCGGGTTTTCAATGCATGCAGTATCACATTCTGAGTTTCTTCCTATATCTAACATGTACTTAGTGTTGTAAATCGTGCCAGAACCTTGGTTTCCAAATGTAGCTGAAAACTACGTTGGCTCTGAGGTTCTCGCTGAACGTGGAGTTGTCTGCATTTCAAAGGAGAAGCTAGATCATTACTTTGAGTGGAATATACAATAAGCTGCATTTCAGCGCATTGTGTTTTTCTTCCCTATATCTAACATGTACTTAGTGTTGTAAATGGTGCCAGAACCTTGGTTTTCAAAGCTAGCTGAAAACTGTGTTGGCGCTAATTTTCTCGCTGAATGTGGAGTTGTCTGCATTTGAAAGGAGCAGCTAGATCATTACTTTGTGCGGAATACTCAATAAGCTGCATTTCAGCGCGTTGTGTTTGTTCACTATAGCTAAAATTTACTTCGTGTTGTAAATGTTGCCAGAACCCTGGATTTCAAAGGTAGCTGAAAACTGCTTTGGCACTGATGTTCTCGCTGAATTGGGAGTTGTCTGCATTACAAAGGAGCAGCTAGATAATTCCTTTGTGTGGAATACTCAATAAGCTGCATTTCAACGCATTGTGTTTCTTCCCTATAGCTAACAAGTACTTAGTGATGTAAATGGTGCCAGAGCCTTGGTTTTCAAAGGTAGCTGAAAACTGCGTTGGCGCTGATGTTCTCGCTGAACGTGGTGTTGTCTGCATTTCAAGGAGCAGGTAGATCATTACTTTGTGTGGAATACTCAATAAGCTGCATTTCAGCGCAGTGAGTTTTTATTCCCTATATCTAACATGTACTTAGTGTTATAAATGGTGCCAGAATCCTGGATTTCAAAGGTAGCTGAAAACTGCGTTGGTGCTGATTTTCTCGTTGAACGTGGAGTTGAATACATTTCAAAGGAGCAGCTAGATCATTACTTTGTACTTCCTGTTGTAAATGGTGCAAGAACCTTGGTTTTCGAAGGTAGCTAAAAACTGCATTGGCATGATGTTCTCGCTGAATGTGGAGTTGTCTGCATTTCAAAGGAGCAGGTAGATCATTACTTTGTGTGGAATACACAATAAGATGCTTTTCAGCGCATTGTGTTTTTGTTTCCCTATAGCTAACATTTACTTAGTTTTGTAAATGGTGCCAGAAACTTGGATTTCAAAGGTAGCTGAAATCTGCGTTGTCTCTGATGTTCTCACTGAACGTAGAGTTGTATACATTTCAAAGGAGCAGCTAGATCATTACTTTGTGCGGAATACTCAATAAGCTGCATTTCAGCGCATTGTGTTTTATAGACGCTGTGTGAGAGATGAGGCATTTCATTCGAAGTGGGTTTTCAATTGTGAAGCAGTATCACATTCTGAGTTTCTTCCCTATAGCTAACATGTACTTAGTGTTGTAAATTGAGCCAGAACCTTGGTTTCCAAATGTAGCTGAAAACTACGTTGGCTCTGATGTTCTCGCAGAATGTGGAGTTGTCTGCATTTCAAGGAGCAGCTAGATCATTTCTTTGTGTGGAATACTTAATAAGCTGCATTTTAGCGCTTTGTGTTTTATAGAAACTGTTTTTGAAATGTTTGATTTCATTCGAACTAGGTTTTCCATATGAACTGTTTCACATTGTGAGTCTCTTCCTATAGCTAACATGTACTTAGTGTTGTAAATGGTGCCAGAACCTTGGTTTTCAAAGCTAGCTGAAAACTGCATTGATTCTGATGTTCTCGCTGAACGTGGAGTTATCTGCATTTCAAAGGAGCAGCTAGAACATTACTTTGTGTGGAATACTCAATAAGCTGCATTTCAACGCATTGTGTTTCTTCCCTATAGCTAACAAGTACTTGGTGTTGTAAATCGTGCAAGAACCTTGGTTTTCAAAGGTAGCTGAAAACTTCATTGGCGCTGATGTTCTCGCTGAATGTGGAGTTGAATGCATTTCAAAGGAGCAGCTAGATCATTACTTTGTGCGGAATACTCAATAAGCTGCATTTCAGCGCATTGTGTTTTATAGAAGCTGTGTGAGAAATGTGGGATTTCGTTCGAAGCGGGTTTTCAATTGTGATGCAGTATCACATTCTGAGTTTCTACCCTATAGCTAACATGTACTTAGTGTTGTAAATGGTGCCAGAACCTTGGTTTCCAAATGTAGCTGAAAACTACGTTGGCTTTGATGTTCTCGCTGAACGTGGAGTTGTCTGCATTTCAAAGGAGCAGCTAGATCATTACTTTGTGTGGAATACTCAATAAGCTCCATTTCAGCGCATTGTGTTTCTTCCCTATAGCTAACAAGTACTTAGTGTTGTAAATGGTGCCAGAACCTTGGTTTTCAAAGGTAGCTGAAAACTGCATTGGCGCTGATGGTCTCGCTGAACGTGGAGTTGTCTGCATTTCAAAGGAGCAGCTAGATCATTACTTAGTGTGCAATACTCAATAAGCTGCATTTCAGCGCATTGTGTTTTATAGACACTGTGTGAGAAATGTTTGATTTCGTTCGAACCGGGTTTTCCATTGTGAACTGTTACACATTCTGAGTTTCTTCCCTATAGCTAACATGTACTTCATGTTGTAAATGGTGCCAGAACCTTAGTTTTCGAAGGTAGCTGAAAACGGCGTTGGCATGATGTTCTCGCTGAATTGGGAGTTGTCTGCATTTCAAAGGAGCAGCTAGATCACAACTTTGTGCGGAATACTCTATAAGCTGCATTGAAACGCATTGTGTTTCTTACCTAGTGCTAACAAGTACTTAGCGTTGCAAATGGTGCCAGAATCTTGGTTTTCAAAGGTAGCTGAAAACTGCGTTGGCTCTGATGTTCTCGCTGAATGTGGAGTTGTCTGCATTTCAAAGGAGCAGCTAGATCATTACTTTGTGTGGAATACTCAATAAACTGCATTTCAGCGCATTGTGTTTTTATTCCCTATATGTAACATGTACTTAGTGTTGTAAATGGTGCCAGAACCTTGGTTTTCAAAGGTAGCCGAAAACTGTTGGTGCTGAATTTCTCGCTGAATGTGGAGTTGTCTCCATTTCAAAGAGGCAGCTAGATCATTACTTTGTGCGGAATACACAATAAGCTGCATTTCAACGCATTGTGTTTTTTTTTCCCTATAGCTAACATGTACTTAGTGTTGTAAATGGTGCCAGAACCTTGGTTTTCAAAGGTAGCTGAAAACTGCGTTGTCTCTGATGTTCTCACTGAACGTAGAGTTGTATACATTTCAAAGGAGCAGCTAGATCATTACTTTGTGCGGAATACTCAATAAGCTGCATTTCAGCGCATTGTGTTTCATAGACATTGTGTGAGAAATGTTTGATTTCGTTCCAACCGTTTTTTCCATTGTGAACTGTTTCACATTGTGAGTTTCTTCCCTATAGCTAACATGTACTTAGTGTTGTAAATGGTGCCAAAACCTTATTTTTCAAAGCTAGCTGAAAACTGTGATGGCGCTGATGTTCTCGCTGATCATGGAGTTGCCTGCATTTCAAAGGATTAGCTAGATCATTACTTTGTGTGGAATACTCAATAAGCTGCATTTCAGCGCATTGGGCTTTATAGACAATGAGAAATGTTTGATTTCGTTCGAACCGGGTTTTCCATTGCGAACTGTTTCACATTGTGAGTTTCTTCCCTATAGCTAACATGTACTTAGTGTTGTAAATGGTGCCAGAACCTTGGTTTTCAAAGCTAGCTGAAAACTGCATTGGCTCTGATGTTCTCGCTGAACGTGGAGTTTTCTGCATTTCAAAGGAGCAGCTTGAACATTACTTTGTGTGGAAAACTCAATAAGCTGCATTTCAACGCATTGTGTTTCTTCCCTATAGCTAACAAGTACTTGGTGTTGTAAATCGTGCAAGAACCTTGGTTTTCAAAGGTAGCTGAAAACTTCATTGGCGCTGATGTTCTCTTGAATTTGGAGTTGAATGCATTTCAAAGGAGCAGCTAGATCATTACTTTGTGCGGAATACTCAATAAGCTGCATTTCAGCGCGTTGTGTTTTATAGACGCTGTTTGAGAAATGTGAGATTTCGTTCGAAGCGGGTTTTCAATTGCAATGCAGTATCACATTCTGAGTTTCTTCCCTATATCTAACATGTACTTAGTGTTGTAAATCGTGCCAGAACCTTGGTTTCCAAATGTAGCTGAAAACTACGTTGGCTCTGAGGTTCTCGCTGAACGTGGAGTTGTCTGCATTTCAAAGGAGAAGCTAGATCATTACTTTGAGTGGAATATACAATAAGCTGCATTTCAGCGCATTGTGTTTTTCTTCCCTATAGCTAACATGTACTTAGTGTTGTAAATGGTGCCAGAACCTTGGTTTTCAAAGCTAGCTGAAAACTGTGTTGGCGCTAATTTTCTCGCTGAATGTGGAGTTGTCTGCATTTGAAAGGAGCAGCTAGATCATTACTTTGTGCGGAATACTCAATAAGCTGCATTTCAGCGCGTTGTGTTTGTTCACTATAGCTAAAATTTACTTCGTGTTTTAAATGTTGCCAGAACCCTGGATTTCAAAGGTAGCTGAAAACTGCTTTGGCACTGATGTTCTCGCTGAATTGGGAGTTGTCTGCATTACAAAGGAGCAGCTAGATAATTCCTTTGTGTGGAATACTCAATAAGCTGCATTTCAACGCATTGTGTTTCTTCCCTATAGCTAACAAGTACTTAGTGATGTAAATGGTGCCAGAGCCTTGGTTTTCAAAGGTAGCTGAAAACTGCGTTGGCGCTGATGTTCTCGCTGAACGTGGTGTTGTCTGCATTTCAAGGAGCAGGTAGATCATTACTTTGTGTGGAATACTCAATAAGCTGCATTTCAGCGCATTGAGTTTTTATTCCCTATATCTAACATGTACTTAGTGTTATAAATGGTGCCAGAATCCTGGATTTCAAAGGTAGCTGAAAACTGCGTTGGTGCTGATTTTCTCGTTGAACGTGGAGTTGAATACATTTCAAAGGAGCAGCTAGATCATTACTTTGTGCGGAATACTCAATAAGCTGCATTTCAGCGCATTGTGTTTTATAGAAACTGTTTTTGAAATGTTTGATTTCATTCGAACCAGGTTTTCCATTGTGAACTGTTTCACATTCTGAGTTTCTTCCCTATAGCTAACATGTACTTCCTGTTGTAAATGGTGCAAGAACCTTGGTTTTCGAAGGTAGCTAAAAACTGCATTGGCATGATGTTCTCGCTGAATGTGGAGTTGTCTGCATTTCAAAGGAGCAGGTAGATCATTACTTTGTGTGGAATACACAATAAGATGCTTTTCAGCGCATTGTGTTTTTGTTTCCCTATAGCTAACATGTACTTAGTTTTGTAAATGGTGCCAGAACCTTGGATTTCAAAGGTAGCTGAAATCTGCGTTGTCTCTGATGTTCTCACTGAACGTAGAGTTGTATACAT
>NW_024465685.1:0-2599 GCF_017591425.1 Ochotona curzoniae | reverse complement strand
ACTTTTCACTTTTAAAGCTTATCAAGATGGTGTTTTTATTTTTTTTTTAATTTAAAGAAGTCTTACGTATTGTTTTGTCCAATATTTACATTCCTGTTAACATAGAAGAGTATTATTGGTAAGGTCAGAATAGTTTTATGCTTCCTATTATGTATTTCATTGCTTTGAGTTTTATAATCAATATTGAGAAACTTCTGTACATTTTGGTCTATATTGTGGCATTCACGGTTAACATTTTATGCATGCATATTCCTAATATCTTTCCCAATATTGCCCTTTCCCTCATCAAAGACATTAATCTTTATCAACAATAAAATTAATTATATTATCAAGCACTGAACTACTCATTTGAATTAAATGTCTGTCTGTCTGCCAATACTAATTATTTAAGTTTTATGTAAAGTCTTGTAGCTTTCTTGTGGTATATTTTTCGATATTTTACTTTGTCCTTGTGATAAAATTACTTGTGTACCGTTTTTACATCACGCTTGTTTTAAAGTCTGTTTTATCTAATATGTATAGTCATAGAGATTTTTAAAATTTCAAATAAAAATGAAGTTTGCCTATTACAACATATTTTATCATTTCTGAAGTCACAAATGCTGATTTATGGAATTTACCATCACATAATATCATCTTTTGCATAACAGAAGCATCTTGTAGTAACAGCTTTTCATTCCCTCATTTTCTTCCTTCCTAATTTATTACATAATCCTTTATTGAACTATTTATTAAAAAAAACTCACAGCAAATTTCTGCCATTTTTCTTCATCCTGAAGTTTTGTTATGCCTTGAGCATTTTGTCTTTCATTTTTTTTTTTTATTGAAGGGTGATTATCCCCAATTTTCTTCCTATTCATCCTACTTTTGGTAATGGAAGCATCTTGAATTTACCGGCAGTGAAGTTTTCAACTATTCTTGTAATCTTTTTCACTTAAAGCATTGGTAGGCGATTCTTCACCTGTACAATCACGAGAAGTCGCCCAATAGTACTTAGGAGATTTTTCTGAGTTATAACAAAGTTGTTGATTTTTTTTAACTCATTTGGGGTTTTATTTTCTTGTCTTATTTTCAAATTCTCTTATTAAATACTCTATAGTTCCTGTATGTTACTAAGACAATGAAAAGGAATCAGCTCTCACGGCTTCCATTTCTAGCATTACCAATTGACATTTATTTGTGCTATGGTTTCATAGAGAAATACAGGTTGTATTTCTTCCCCACTTCAAAAATGTTCTCAGAGGAATTCGAGCTTATAGGGCATGTTTAAGTGTCATTTTATTGACTTTTTTCCCTTTACAATTATTTTATTTTATTCATATTTTAATTGCATGTCAAATATGTTGCATTAAATACTTGCTTAAACATAAATTATTCTATTCCAGAAGTAATTTTTCTTTTGCAAAGCAACTAGTATAAGGCATTTTAATGTTTTGTAAACCAGTAAGACTTTTTCTAAAAGAGTTATTAATCTGACAGTAAAGAGAGAAGGAGAGAAGGAGAGGCAGAATCTCCCCAAATAGTCCCAGCAGACAGAGCTGCACCATGCTGAAGCCAGGAGCCAGGAACGCTGTGTGGTCTCTCACATGGGTAGAGAAGGTCTGTGTACTTGGGTGACCTTTCACTCCGTGCCCAGGGCCATCAGCAAAGGGCTGGATCCTATCAAAGCAGATGGGCCTCCACCTGACACTCTTAGATGGGAGGTCAGTATTTTAATCAACATCTTAATCCACTAAGCCACAGCATTGGTTGTGGGCAGTTGAATTAATTTGGTAAAAATGCATATGACTGAGCATTAATGGTTGCAACAGTTTTCTTTACAGTACTAGATTTTAAGTCCCTGTTGTATTGCCCTAGTGCCGGGCAGTTTTTCTCAATGTCACTGCTCGACTTTTGGCTTTAGTAGTTCTCATTCACCTGAGCCAGTGAAGGCCACTCTGTCCACTCTTTATTTTGCTCTACAAGGCTTTTGCTGGCATTTAATGACAGGCCCTTGATGGGCAGCTGGGGTTGAATTGAGGTATCCTTTAGTTTCCTTTAATTTTGGCCAGTCCTGTGTGGTTAGGTTACACTTTCAAGATAGTGATTCCCAGCCCCTCTTCTATTTTCTTTACCTGGATACTTAAACAGAAACAATAACCAGGACTTCAGAGAGGTCATTTTCCTGTGCTTTTTTGGTTCTGTTCCAAGGTGTGATGCTTGGGAGAGCTGCCTTCACTCTCCTTTGTGAGTAGCTTTAATGTGCTTCCATGATGAGCGGCCAAATGTGTCCTGGGATTCCTTGGGCAGTTTTGTTTTTGTGCATTGCCTAAAAAACAAATTGTATTTGTGTCTGCCCTTTGGAGACATGGCTGAGTGCCTACTGCTAAAATGCTGTGACATTCCCTTGCTCTCTCTTGAGCAACAAATCAGGTTTTCTGAAATAGAACCAACAAAGTTATGTTTGGGAATTACTGATAGAGTAAACCAGCACACCTTTCTGTCCTGGGCCTCTAAGACTACAAAAATTGCAGTTCTGGCTTCTTACCTTGCTTTAATGATCTCTAGCAACAGAGGAGCAGTCCACGAATCCCTCAGAGGACCTTCCAGCATTAAGAAC
>NW_024465684.1:0-6375 GCF_017591425.1 Ochotona curzoniae | reverse complement strand
CACATCTAGAGAATGAAGCTTTGGGGAGGAAGGCAATAAGGTGGAGGAAAAGAGACTGACTTCAGTGAGATGTTCATGTGCTTGGAGCAATCAAACTATCTTGGAAGGAATTCTGGGTTTGCACCCAGCCATATTAGAACTTGAATTCTGACTTCTCCACTATGAGCTCTGCAGTATAACAAATGTTACTTCACTCTCTGAATTCTACTGTGCTAGAAGGACTTGAGATTCACACAGAGCAAGGGATCTCCTTATCTCCTTTGTTTGGAATCCTAGGTGCTGTGGTTTTGAACCTCCACTTTATTCCCAATGTCACAGCTTCCCCTGTTCACAAAATATGGATAAAGGCAGAAATTTTGGCGCCATGAATGTCTGAACTTCTTTCTTGGCCCTGACACCTTCTTGCTACATGATCTGAAATCAGTTATTTGGTTTTTCTGTGCCACAATTTCCTTATCTATGAAATGAGAGGCTGACAATAATCATAGCAGCTGTTTTATAGGCTTGCTTGCTTCAATTCCAGTGGCAGTTTGATCCATGCAGTAACAGAGGAATATTCAAGTTGTCCTTGCCTCTTACCAGCTGGGTGACTTCTTCCAAATTCTGTCCCAGTTTGCTTGTGTTGAAAACAAATGACCTGTTGATAGTTCAGATGCCCAGGAGCAATAGAACTCTGGGTATGCTTTGATACTGTCATCCACTTACAGTTCTATTGCATCCTAACTCCTAAGCTGGAGTTCCGTCTCATATGAGATTCATTACTGTGAGTCAGTGTTCAAGACTCCTCACTTCTAAAACATGACAAGGATTATTTCATGACTCCAAGTCTCAGCATCAGATGTTAGCCTAGGTGGGCTCATCCAAGGTAAGTTCACTTCATGAGGGCTATGCATACTCTGGTTCTATATGGATGGCAGTGAGGAAAAGTGCATTGTGATTAAACTTCTGCAGGTGATTCTGATAGACTACATGCAACAATAAAGAGGGAAAGGGCTTTGTAAATTATCATGCACCTTATATATAACGGGGACCTAGCTGTAAAGAAGACTACTGGCAGTAGTCTGTTCAGGTTGCAAAATAAACTGAATCCTCCAGTAGATCTTAAGATATCAAGGGAAAGTAGTAGCTTAGGAAGAGATACAGTTGACAACTGCACTCCACTGCAGAGATTTGTCCCACTGTACACCCCACCAAAAAAAAAGAGAAAAAACACCTCATTTTTAATATTGAATCCTCCCTGCTGATTCTGTGAAGGCCTGGAAACAGCAGGTAACAATGTGTAAGTGACTTTGAATTAAGACTGAACTCTCTGTGTCCTTCGCTTCTCCCTCAAATGTGGAATGATTTTCTAAGAATTTAATTATCTAGGAACATAGCATCAAAGCTGTTAGACCCTTGTTAGTGTTAATTCAAACTTAATGTGCATGAGATTTAGAGATCTTCGATACTAGGAAAATGATTTCAATTTAAATAGCTTGCTTTGTCCTACACATCACAAAACATCTTTTAACATAATTTTTTAAATAGAACACTATCAATCAGGTCTCTTCACTTAAAAAAAAATAAAATAAAAGGAGGTATTCTCACTATAGAGAAATTAGATGCTCTGTTAAACAGTGGGATGAAGCAGAAAGGACAAATATAGGCTTTGTTATTTTAGTCTTGGGGGTTCATTTTTTCCTGTGTATCTGCAGGCAGAAGCTAAACATCTTTTAACCTCTGTCAGCAAGGGGGATAGCTGAAGACAAAAGACAAGTGGGAACGGCATGTCTGGAAGCTGATGATCCTGGTGGGATCAAGAACAAAGTGTCAGCTACCCCATCCCAAAGCAAGGAGACAAGCAGAGAACAGGTGACTTCAGCAACGGAAGCACGTTGAGTTTCATGACCTGCAATTAAGTCATGATGATAAATAAACAACTTCTCTGGAAAAGGCTACAGAAATCTGATGGCATTTTAAGCTAACATTTATCACAAGGGTTCACTGAGGGATGAGTGGATAACAGACCCCAACCAATTCCACTGAAACACATTTATTTCAGAAATGTAAGTTAAGTTCCTTGAGACTCTACTCTTTTGTAGGATATAAAGGCTATATCTGATCATTGTTATATGAAAGTGTAGACTTAATTAACTAAAAGGCCATCGCTTTAAAAGTTTGAGATTTTAAAATTCTGGGGCCCAGCACGATACCCTAGTGGCTTAAAGTCCTCACCTTGAACGTGCCGAGATTCCATATGGGTGCCGGTTCTAATCCCTGCAGCACAACTTCCCATCCAGCTCCCTGCTTGTGGCCTGGGAAAGCAGTTGAGGAGGGCCCAAAGCTTTGGGATCCTGTACCAGCATGGGAGACCCTGAAGAGGCTTCTGTCAACTGGCTTCTGATCAGTTCAGTTCCAGCTGTTGGCGGCTGCTTGGGGATCTTCCTATCTGTCTTGTCTCCTCTCTGTGTATCTGCATTTCCAATAAAAATAAAAGAATCTTTTTGTTAAAAATTCCCATTTGGACCAACAGAATATATGCACATATGTAAAGACTTCAAAAAGATTTTGAAAATGAAATTAAAAGACAGGTTTAAGGTGGGGAAAAATATTTGAGGGGGCCAGTACCATGGCACAGCATGCCGATTCGCTGTCCTATGGTGATGGCATACCAAGAGCACCTGTTTGAGATATGGCTATTCCACTTTCTACACAGCTCTCAAGTTATGACCTGGGAAAGCAAAGGAGGGTGGCCTGAGTCCTCGGACCCCTGCACCAATGTGGGAGACCGGGCAGAGACCACTGGCTCCCAGCTGTGGATCAGCTCAGTTCTGGCCATGGAAGCCATTTGAGGAATGAATCCATGGATAAAAGACCTTTCTAGTTCTCCTTCTCTTTGTAAAATCTGCCTTTCAAATAAAAATAAACAAATATTTTTTAAAATGTTTGAGAGAGACCTATATGTTTTTTTTTTGTCTTCCACAAGTTTTTTGAGGTGCTTTGATAAAAGACAAATTTTAATCATGTCCCTGGATTTGACTTGTTTCTTTCCTGTTTTGAAAATAGTTTTAAACATTCCCCAGAGTGTAACAGTGCCCCCACTTTCTTCGCACTTCTCATTTTTTCAGTGGCCAATGTCATCTTCCTAATCATTCTGTGAGCCAGGGAGGCATACCGGTTTAAGTCCCCTTTTAAGGGATTAGGTGATTTATTCAGAACTACACAGAACATAGACAAGCCCATACAGAGCTCAGAATTTAGATCCCAGATGTATTTTTGAGCAAAAATATTTGCAAAGGACCCAACCTCAGTTAATTATTGGGTAGGAAATATCTCCCCTCATAACATCAGGTTTCTCTCCATTATGAGTCCTTCAATTCATAATCTAAAACACCCTCTTCTTTGCCACTCCCACCTTATTTTGTTAATAATTTCTTGGTTATTTTTATTAGGAAGGTGGATATACAGTGAGAAGGAAAGAGAGAGGAAAGTCTTCCATCGGATGGTTCACTCCCCAAGAGGCTACAACGGCTGGAACTGAGCAATCCAAAGCCAGTCGGCAGGAGCCTCTTCCAGGTCTCCCACGCAGGTGCAGGGTCCCAAGGGTCCCAGTGGGCCGTCCTCCACTGCTTTCCCAGGCCACAAGCGGGGAGCTAGATGGGAAGCTGTGCTACCAGGATTTGAACCGGCGCCCACATAGGATCCTGGCACATTCAAAGCAAGGACTTTAACTGCTACACTATGGCGCGGGGCCCTGCCACTCCCACTTTAGTATTCCTAAGATTATGATCAGTGTCAGTCCTCTACACTTCAGTGTGAATTTTAACCAATACCATTTCTCTCCCTTAGACTCAAATTACAACTGTTACTTTCCAGTAGCAAGATTTTGTGCCTTGCTGGAAGAATTCCAGAAGCATGCAAAACTTGAGCAGGTTTAAGGGATCTCTTCTAAGAGCTCCTAGTAAAAAAACCGACCTGAGTCATATCTATAAACGTTTTATATCATATGTCTTTTACCACAGAATATTCTTTAGTTTAATAAAGGAAGAAATCAGAGCTGTCATAGATCATTGTTGCATCAGTATCTGGGTATTTGAACTCTCATATATTTAGTACTCTAATTAATATTGTAGGCAATAAAGGCAACCTAGAAGATATAGCAAGTAATATCAAATATGTAACTTTTTTATAAGAGGAGTGAAATGTGATAGACACTAAATGATATATACAGAAAGAGTTTCCCAGCCATTGGAGATATTGGAGAAGGAGTCTCTAAAGGCACCTAAGTAGGGTACCATCTGCCTGGAAATCACAGGTGAAATCAGCTCAAAATAAGACTAAAATGGCATGGAGGTAGATAGGATTGCTATGGATGTGGTATAATGCAGAGTTTCATAAGACAATAAACCTAGAATTTCTTTGCTTTTGATCACTATTTTAATGTGATCCTTGCTGTTCCATAAATTGAAACATGGTGCTGTTAAGGAGAACTGCTGGCATACTATGGCAGGAAGGAGGGGTGGTTCATTCTCTGCTGACACATCAGTTATTGCCAACATGAGATGGTTAAGATGCTTGTGTCAGACTAACGGAACCAGTGCTTCTCAGGTGGAATAACAACTCAGGGCAAAAGTTGAACATAAAGAGAAAGGGGTGTCTGCAGAAACTACATAAGCGTGAGAGTTGGATTTGGGAAGCCAATGGCTTAACCATTTCTCAGTGTATAAAACACATGAGAAGTGATTTAGGACTGAGGTAAACAACAGTATAAGACTCATTCTTTTTTCTTTTTTATTTTATTTAAATGTTTGTTTACTTATATTGGAAAGGCAGATTTTACAGAAAGAAGGAGAAATAGAGAGAAGGTCTTCCATCTGCTGGTTCACTTCTCAAATAATTTCAATGGCCAGAACTGAGCTGATCCAAAATTGGGACCCAGAAGCCTCTGCCAGGTCTCCCACATTGGTGCAGGGGCCCAAGCATTTGTGTCATCTTTCTCTACTTTCCCAGGCCATAAACAGAGCTCTGTATAGAAAATGGAGCAGCCAGAACTCAAACAAGCATCTATATGGGTACCAGCTCTGGCAGTTCCAAGGTTCATTCTTAACCAGGCTTATCTGGGTATTGTTGCTATGTGCAGACACATATGCACTTATAAGGATTTACTTGAAAACATGGAGGAATAGGACAGATGTAATGCTGTCTAGCATTGGTTTTTGTTCCATGATCGTTAAAATTCAAAACAAATGCACATACTCTGCTCCTTGATAGAAAGAACAATGTATTGGTGAGTCGTTTTTGCTGAGAAAGCAGTCAAGGATGGCCCAAAGCCTTGGGACCCTGCACCTGCATGGGAGACCCGAAAGAAGCTCCTGGCTCATAGCTTTAGATTGGTTCATTTCTGGCCGTTGCGGCTGCTTGGAAAGTGAGTCATCGGACAGAAACTCTTCTGGTCTCTCCTCCTTCTCACTGTATATTTGACTTTATAATAATAAAAACAATATATTTATTGAATCAAAAATTCAATCAAAGGAGACAATTACAGTAACTTTTTGTTAAATGCATAATACAATACTTGAGTAATAATAGTTACAGATTGCATAATCTTAAATCTAACTCTCCAAATTGCTACAGTTTTTATTTTCATGCAAGTGGCTTATGGCCTATTAAAGTTTGTGACATTACTAGTTTAAGTTTCTTTTCATTTTTCATCAAAATAAAAAATGAAATGAATATATGAATTCAGGGCATGTTTCAAAGATGATTGCAGAAAAGAATGACAACTAAACACTTAAGCAACTCAGATATATGGAGTCATCAGAAAGTTTGTGGAAAACATCCATTACACAAAAACTACTGCATAGCATTAGAAATTTCTTTTACTAAAACCAATTAATGCTTTCTTTCCACATTTCCATGAACTTTTTAAAGTAACCTTATGTACATATCAGTATGCACAGCTAGTGAGGCTGCAATATGCTACTTTCGTAAGTTATTACATTGTTGGAAGCTTAGGGTTTGTCAAGATTTCGAGTTTTAGACTATTTAGATTATTTAATTTGTTGTCTCTGAGATGACTCTGGCTGGCAATCTGCAAAGTTTTAGGTTGATGATTTTACCCAAGTGATTATAGATATGTGTAGCAGATTGCATTTAGGAAGAATTATAAGCATATGTTGTGATTTGTCTTCTTTCTATTTAAAAAAATATATATATGTTTTGCTGGCTAATTGATGGCCTACTTCATTCCAGAAGGATTTAGAGGGAGCATGCTGAGTTGTATGTGAATTTTTCCACCATTGTCACTTCACTCAGTGAATGTAGAACACATTTGCCAGAGGAAAGATAAATCATATCACTTCCCTGGGAGCCTTTCAATGGCTCCTCTCTGCCCAC
>NW_024465683.1:0-8485 GCF_017591425.1 Ochotona curzoniae | reverse complement strand
AATGTATGTCTCAGCATGAGCAAATATTAATGTTAAACTTCTTGTTTTCCTTAAAAAAGAAAGGGTCAGGCACTAAGACACCTTCTGAATCCAGGACTGTGTGCCTTCAGATACCTGGCCTATGGTGAGACTCAGTATCACAGGATGAGGAGGGATGCCAGCCCCATCTCTTCTCCAAGGACCCGAAGTATGTGCCATTCCCTACTTGGACTTATACAATGCAGAACAGAGGCACAAAATGAGGTTCCTCTGGTGGAGACGCTTATCAGGGTGACTACTGACTCAGACATCAGCTTTACTACGTCCTCCAGGACGGCAGCGGTGAACCCGGACCCGGGACCTACTCTACTTTGGATTTCAGTGGTAGAACATGCAGGTTGGGTCATGGCTCCCATCAACGTCATAACAAACAATTCAGCTCTATGGGCCCAGGGAGGACAGCAGACCTTGGCCAAGTAAGGGAGCCAGAACTCCGGCATTATAAAAACTAGGATGGGGGAAGTCATCGGGAGACAGTCATCAGCACCCTGGATGATGGTCCCATCAGGAATTCATAGCCCAGCAGGTAGCTCCTGTAACAACCAGTAATGCCCTGGATCACCCAAGACAGTCTCACAGGTGGTAGAGGCTGTCTGGGGTCCCAGCCACATCAGTCCTTATATAAGGATTTGAGGAGCTAGGCCAAACCTGTTTGCAGTGCCCTCTTGTTTATCTCAGGGCAGAGGCCAGGTGGACTTTTCAGGCAGGGGCGTGCCAGTGCTGGCTTTGCACACCTGGAAACTTGTCTCTTGGAACTTGGGCCCTGAGCTCACAGGCTACCGCAGCTGCTGTATCACAAACTTGCTGCTTGCTGTGCTGGGGCCCTTCCTGCCTGTCACCCTGTCTCCATTATCAAACAGCTCAGATGCCATGTCTAATACCTGCTTCACAGGAGTTTGGGGTCCCATGGCCAGTGTCTGACGTTCCCTCCAAGTTGGGGCTGAATATAGCCTACTCTTCGGGGCTGCCAGGGTCTGTTTTAGCATTGTCCCGAGGCCTCTGCCCATTATCCCTAGAGTAGGCAGAATTCTCTTCCCTGTGGTTTGTTGCCTCTCGGACTTTGCTGTGAATAAAGGGTTTGATGTTTGCTTGCCAGTCCCAGACAGGTAACTGTGGTCTCAGCATCCAGAATCCTCTTGACCTTGCTGATGGCTCCAGTTAAGCTTACTTATGGAAGTGCATGGCCCCAAATCACCAGGGGCTCATCCCCTGGATGAGGCAGAGTTGGACAACGCTCCTGGTCACCCTGGGGTTCTATTTTTTCCATTTGTCACAGTGTTGTCACCTACCTGAGACAGAGGTTTGGGAGGTGGATCTTGGCTGCAGGGCCAAGGGGGTGCCACCTTCCAGAGAGTCTCTGATCTGTGAGAGGACCGAGGAGGAACCCACCTCCCTCCAATGTACAGCTTCTAGGGTTGATTTTTTGGTGGGTCGAAGAGCCAGACAGGCTATTACGTTGCTGGAAAGGTGAAAATGAGGGTTAAGAGTGCTTGCAGCCACTCCATGGGAATTCCCAGGGCCCATGGACTCTTGGCTACAAAGAAGGGGGTGAGTCCTCCTGGGGCACACAGATTACATTTGGGATTCTGGGGCAGTAGACCTGAGTCTGTTCACCAGGGAATTGGAGGTGAGACTGGGATGCAGGGGTCCAACAGGGCTCTCCTGCTGCAACACACCCCTCCTGTCTTCCTCTGCCTCCCCAAGTCACCAAGCAGCCTCTCTGGGCGCCATCCCACACCATCCCTATGAGCTCACTCCAGTTGCCACTTAGAAATTAGAGCATTTTAACCTTGATGTTCAAGCTTATTTTCCTTTGTGATGGTGGCCATGATGTAGCTGGAGAACATTGACCCTTAGCTTTCACACTGTCCGCTACCCTGGCCTCATCCGGCAGAGACACCAGAAATCCCTGGCATCCAGTCCTCCCAAGCAATCTCGCAGAGCCACCCCTACCCCGTAGGAGAGACTGAGGGTTGCCATGCCCTTATCTTCCCAGGAACACCAGGAACAGTGGGCAAGGAGGGACATAGCAGGTGACCCACTGGCAAGAACCCAGAACCCAAGCTTCAAGCACTGGAGCCCAGCTTGTCTGGTGGGTGTGGGTCCTGCTCCTCAGGCCCTGCTTCTTTTCTGTCTCCTACTGGTCCACAGCCTCTGCCCTTTGTTCCCATCAACCAAAGGAAAACTCTGTTTGATTCATCTATGATGGGGCCTAGTACCGCTCAGGGAGAATGAAGCTTTGCTTTCTGAGTAAGATGCTGGGATCACTGAGTACACCTCTCCATCTCATGGCTAATCAAAGTTCAGGAGGATCTCAGACATGCCCCAACCGCACACTGGGATTGTCCCTTCTCAAGGCTGTAGGTGAGGCCTTCGTGCTTGGTAAAACACTCACAAGGAGCTCCAAACATGATGATGGGAGACTGGAACCATTCTATAGCACACAGGTGGTTTCCTCACATGTAGCCCTGCTGAGGGAGTCTCAGATGAACACGCTGTCTGACCCTTGCACTTTTTAGGGGAAGCAGGGTTTGAAGTTTCCCGTAGCAAAGCACAGATCCCTAAACGGGAAGCAGCCCAAATGAGACATATGCTGTCTGTGGAAATTGTACTATGAGCTGAGAATACTCTAGGAATGGTAGGCTTCTGTAGGGTTAGGGGTTGACAGTAAACCTGTATGCGAAGCTTCCAGAGCCCTGATGCTAACACACCTGAACAGATGGCAGAAGAACACAGGGCTGTCTAAAGATTATAGGCTGTTGGCAGTGGCCCCTGCTCCAAGCAAGTTCTTCACCCTGGTTGTGGCCAACAGTTGAGGAGTATCTCTGAGTGTAAACCCCAAACTGGATCCATGGAAATGACCAATGGCCCAGTTCTTGGACAGATGGGCTCAGTGGCCACAGGACAGTCTAGATGACTTTTTTAGCAGAGGAAATTTAAAAACTGGCTTTACACAAGCCTCTGGTTGTTCAGACTCCACATCAGACACAAGGGGTTCAGAGGGCTCGCCACCAGACACCAAGCTCTGTTTGCAGGTCCATGAGAAGCAACTCAGAGCATATGCAGTCTGTGACCCAAGCTCTGTCCTCCTGCCATTGGAGGGCTGGAGCAGCTGAGCAGGCTCAATGGGTGGACACAGAGCAGGTCTGCTTCCACAGGCCAGACAAGCAAGGCCCATGGACACCTTGAGGCTGCTGAGCCCAGATAGCACAGCCTTACAGTCCATCCTGGTAGAGCAGCATGGAGAGTGCACAACACTGGCAGAAGGCTCATAGAGGAAGACACCAACAAGAGCCATGGTCACCCCCACCAGGGAAGACCCCCAGGAAGACCCACGGCTGCCTCCACCTGGGAAGCAGCATGCTGTGCACACTCTCCCACCCTGGCCGTGGTTCCCATGCTGGCTCCTCCCCAGCATTCTCATCATCCTGCCATCTTGCCCAGAATTCCACAGTTCCAGGTAAAAGCAATGGCCATGCAGAGCCCCTTCCCTCAATGGGTGGAGAATCTCAGCTCCTTCAGCAGAGGCTATAGGTCTGCTGGCAAAGGGTTCTTATCCCCGGGCCAGGCACAGGATGAAGAGGGGCCAGGCAGAAAGGGACTGTCCACTTTTGGCCTTCCTCAAAGATGGAAAGGAGGAAGTCACTGATGGGGGGCAAGAGGAGGAACAGCAAGAAGACATGTGAGCAGCCTGGCTTGGAGACTCCACCTGCTGTTCCAGCAGCATGATTACAGACGCATGGACAGCGCCCAATACGATTCAAGGCTCATTGTGTTGTGATTACAAACAAATCCCCATACCTAGCCCACCAGCTCCCACTCTGCCCTCTAAGCACAGCCCTGGTGGCCCTTGAGGAAGGATAGGTGGTGTGTGTAAATATTGACACTGCAGAACAGCACCCACTGAACTCAGTTCAACCTATTGAACACCACCCCCATCTCCCTGGCCAAGGGAGTGAGGCCCACACCCACATGTGCACCTGACAACCCCCATCTCCCATCCACACAAAGTGAGGCCCATGTCCACATCTGCACCCAACATCACCCATCTCCCATCCACACAGGGTGAGGCCCACACCTACATGTCCATTTTCACTTTCAAGTCACACCTTGGATTGTGCCCTGGGGTTCCCCCAACCTAACTGGACATAAAGGAAGAGGGTTGAGTAATGAAAGTGCTTCCCTGGGCTAGAACACAGCAATTCCAGGTACAGAGCCAGTTGGTCTGAGGAAGTTGAAACTCCAGAAGCAAATATTTGGGCGACCTGACACTGGGGCCATGGCCTGGGAGCACAGCACTGCCCAGGTTTGGAGGAATCTGCTCAGTGTCTAAAGCCATCCGCACCTCCTCAGCTCCCTTCTCTGTGTTCCCCGCTGTCCCCTCACACTCACAGGACCTCTAGACAATCTGAAAGCAAAAGCATACAGAGATGTCACCATGAGAACATAAGACCAGAGAAAAGCAACAGGATCAAGAAATGCCACACGTGACCAGAGAAACATCACAATACAGCCAGAGGATTGTTCCATGTGGCCGAGACACAGGGGCACAGTCAGCCCACAGCTGCCCATTGAAGGTCGTGAGCCTTGCCAGCCCTGCTCCTCCAAGCCCAGCTACACGGGAGTGACCATCCTGCGGACAGCATGCCTAGTCACAGTCCTGCATAGGGTCGTGAGCAAATGCCAGCCCAGTTGTAGTAGTCACACATGGCATGTGCCCCATCCATGTTGCCCCGTCATGGCTGTCATCCAGGGTACCCTCTAGGTGGCTTTCTCATGGACTGTGTGAGGGATGGGGAGTGTCACCCCAGGCCAGTCAGGCACTCGGGGGCCAAAGCACAGCTTGCTCTTACAGCTGGGACCTCCAGGCACACGCATTGGTGTGTGAGTAAGGAAGAGGAGGGGACTCCAGTAGGATGCTGACTGGGGCTGAGACCCTGATGCTGAGGAAGTGGGTGCCCACCCCTGCCCCATGGTCCGGCCCTATGTAATAGGGCTGACAGTGGTCCAACCCAGGAGTAGATGGCCCAGGCCTGTTCTCAGAATCCCTTAGAAAGATATCCTGGGTGGCCAGGACCTGGACATCTTGACTCTCTTTCAAGTCAAGGAAATGGTGGCCACCTAAGGGATGTCCATATGTCCCTGTGCAAGCAAGGTCAGTGCAAGGGCAGGTGCCCAGGGCAGCAGCCCAGAGAAGGGGAGCTCTTCCGTCTGACAACTGGCTTGAACGTTCTGAGCCCCACGTGAGGCTCGTGCCATGCATTCACCACAGGGTGGAGGTGGGGAGGGATGCTCTTCCCCAGGGTCAAGGGTAGATAGACAAAAACAGTCTGGGCGCAGGACTGGATTCCAGAGAAGGCTATTACCGCCTCACATAGCCACGGATGCTGCAAGTAGAAGGCATAGGCCATGCGGGAGTGGCCTGTCTGTTGGGCCCCGCAGCTGGGCAGGGCTCCTGGAGTGGCAGCCCAAGTTCTGCCCAGAGGAGCAGATTGGCAGAGGGTGGGGTGGCATTGTTGCATCAGCTATGCCTACAACCGCCTCCTCTTCGGAGCACCTGGTCCCAGCCCTGGCTGCCCAGGCCTCAGCTGCTGGTGGAAGTGGAGTGACAGCCTTCAGGGGACACTGTCAGAGCAGTGTGCTGGCTGGGGGTTCAGACATTTCTCTTACAAGTGCCACATGGGTATGTTGGGCACATGATGGCCAGACTCAGCAGTGCATGGGAGGTCCCTGTCAGCCCCCATGCCCGCCCTGGGAGCAGGAGGTGCCACCTGCTCTGCAGCTGGGGGACGCCATCTCCCTCGACTCTGTTGGCCACAAATGTCATGGTCTGGATGGGCTGACCACCCAGGCTCAGGGTCCATAGGGACTCCCGGGCAGAGCAGCCATCCTCACAGACGTTGGGGGGCAGCAGCTGTCCGGCTGGGAGCAATGAACGGGCGGATGCTGGCAATCGCCTTTGGCCTCCAGCTCCCAGGAGGTCCAACTGAGAAGAGGCTGATGTGGGGAACTTTGCCAGGTGCCCACAGACAGGAGGTGCTGGTTGGATGGGGCTAGCAAGTCCAGATGTCGCAGACTGGTGGGACACACGACTGGGAGCATCAGTAAGCCCCATACCATTACCAGGGCCACCATATGACAGTGATCAGGCAGGCCAGGCATGACTGAGGGGCTCCAATGGGGGAGGCAGGGTGTCACCTGGGCAGCAGTGTGCAAACCCTGTGGTGTGTGGGGCAGCCTGGCCCGCCGAGTCATGGCTGGGACTGCTCACCCACATCCTGCCTGCCCCTGGCAGCCATGTTGCAGCTCCTGGCCATGCCCGACATCTGATGTCCACACCCATCACCCACACCTATCTGGTGCTTTCCTTCCATACAGCCACTCCTGCCTTGCCTGACCCCTGGTACCAGGGCCTGTGGATCCAGAGAAAGGAGGAGCATGGTGGGAGTGTGTCCTCTGCTCCAGGCACACAAAGGGCTGAGGTGGGTGCTGGGCTGGAGACACCCAGCAGGAGGCAGCTGTTCCCAGCCCTTGCCTTCCTGGGCGCTGTGCTCTGGGATGGGTAGGAGTGTCCCTTTCTTCCTGCCCACTCTCCAGTCAGGATGGCATGGTAGAGGTCAGATGAGCTGTTGCCATTGAGTGACATGTGTACTTGAGTGTACGTGTGCATGCCGGTATATATGTGTGCTTGTGTATGTGTTCAGGTATGTCTGCGCACACGATATGCACTGTGTATACATGTCATTGTATGTGCACATACACATGTACGAGCGTTCATGTGCAAGTGAGATGCAATGCATATACTCGTGCTTGTGTATTCATACATGCACATATATTCACATGTGATGTGCAATGTGCATACATGTGCTTGTGTGTATCCATATGTGCATGTGTGCATTGATATGCACTATGTACACACATGCTTGTATATGTGTGTACTCACACATGCACATGTATGCATGAGTGCAGTGATAGGCTTTGTGTATGTGTGCATGTGTGTATATGCATTCATGAGCATGCACATGATATGTACTGTGTATAGATGTGTATGTCTATGTGTGTATAATACACATGTGTTCATGAGTGTGATCTGCGTTGTGTGTGCCAGTGCATGTGCACACACATGTACAATTGTTCAACTGTGTTCATGTGTGTGGACTGTGCACATGTGCTTGTGGGTACATATGTTCACATGTGTCCTTGTGTGTGTTCATCTGCATGTACATGTGTGCTATATTGATGTGTGTGATTCCAGTGGGGCCTGTTGTGGCAGAGGACAGGGTGCACTGTGCCTCTGCCTGTAGGTCTCAGATCCCTCTCCTCTTGCTTCCACCTGTCCTTCTGGACATGGGGGTAGCCTGACCTGCAACTTCTGACATACGACATTTCTCTGCAGTGCTGGGTGGGTCAACCCAGGGCACAGGGAAGTGAGAAGTTATGTTTCTTGCAGAGTTGTGGGTTTCCTGGGGAGAGCTCAAAGCCACAAGTCGTGGAGAGCAGAGGGAGCCAGCACTGCACCCGCCTTTGAGCCTGAAACTACACGACACTCTGGCTGCCAGTCCTCACCGGAAGCTTCTGTCTGCCCTGAGTCCCACACTCCCTGATATCAGGGTTCTTCCCCTTGGAGTCTACTCTGCATTTTCCTGCTGTTCCTGCTGGAGCGAGCCACAGGGGCAGGCACACAGGGGAGACGTGTCCCCTGGGGTCCACACGGGGAAACCTTGTAGGACGGAAGGCTGGTTCCATGCTGGTGCCAGGCTTGCATCTGGATAGGACCCATGAGCTCTGTGGTACCTGCTGCGCTGTGCAGGTGGGCCTGTGAGGAGCCCATCACCCTGAGTTCTAGTTGCTGTGCCTCGTGGTGGGGGGAGGCAGACGCTCTGCACAGCAGACTGGACAGGGCAGGCAGTGTCAGAGCAGAGGAGCTGCAGGTCTCTCCCTGCAGGCCAATGGCACCTCCACGATGGGCTCTGGTTCAGGCACAGGCGAGACACGGACACCTCTGTGGATTCCAGGGTGTGTGGTGACAGGACAGACGCCAGACGGCTGTGCAGGGAGCCCTGGATGAGGTGCTCCCAGGGAGTGCGCTTCCAGAGCTGAAGGGGGCTGAGCCAGCACGTGCTCTGCCCTGCTCGGGCAATCCACCTGACTGCTCCTGGGCAATCCTGAAACTTGTAAGCGATGCAACTGTTTGCAGTTCAGACATACCCACACAAAGACCTATGTCCGCCTGGCCTCACGCCGCTCCTCTCTAGGTCCCACTGGACGCCTCAGCTGCCGCATTTTCATACCCATTTTCTTTTTATACGATAATTATTCTTATTTTTGATGCCTCTTACATAGTTGATTAGATGATAAGGGTCAAGGGCCACAGGAGGGGAGTTAGACCACTATTTCCACATTCTCTTTTTTCCTTCCTGTATCTGAGGAAAGGAGAGAGATAGGG